>NW_022196639.1:0-140776 GCF_008641045.1 Pistacia vera
CTCAAATATAGTGGATTTGCAAACATGGCTAACACAAAGCAAATTGTAGCCCAGTGGTTAAATGTATCTGCCTTCCACGTAGAGTCTTGGGTTCAAGTCTTAGCAACCATATTTTCTTTTAACTTATGAAGATGCAGTAGACTTAAAAATAAAAAATAAAAATGTGGTAGAAGTTATACTATAATCCCAAAAACCACCCAAATGGTTTAGGGTCAGTTATTGCCTTGAAAAGGCTGAGTTCAAGTCATGGTGCCTTCTTTCTGTGTGTATTTATTTTATTTTATTATTAAAAGCTAGTAAAAACAAATGAGAAGTCCTTTCTAAGGCTGTAATTAAAATGACTTGTTGGTCAATATGGTCATCTTCTACCTCTGCCTGGGTATGCAACTTGGTACCCGACCTGGAAAAATAACCCATATGAATCCGAATCTTTAAATAAGTATAACTAAGCCATTTTAACTCCGTTTTTTGTGATTCAAAAGCCATTTTCTTCATAATTTCACAAGGAATCTAATAATATAATTATTATTACTAGAAAGACAACTCTACAAGCATGAAAAAGGAAATTTCAGAACTAAATTTAACTAACATTCAGCATGCTTTAACACAATAGTATGAAATTAAAAAAGATGTAAAACCATGGCTCTGATACCATTGTTGGAAAAACTCAAAATAACAAATATTCTAATTAATCCCAAGATCATGTTAATAGTCACCCATTGCAATCACATTTTACTTAAACGAATTACAATGAAGTTCACAGCATAAATACCTCTTCTTCTTAACTTTGAAGCAAAAATTATATCTTGAGAGAAAACCATCGTATGTGTGTTTTTCTATAATAAATTTTAGAGAGATGAAGAACCATTCTAAAAAGAATTTCTTCTCTTATATATGGGCGGCAGTTGCCTTGGCCACTGGTGCAGTTTCCACTTGCAACATACTTTGGGTGGGTCCCATCATGGGTGTCCCACCCATATCCAATAGGTTTCTTAGATGGGACGGCTCCTAAGCCACCTGATGCGACTAAATCAACCTTAGCAAGTGCACTAGTCGTGTTCAAGTAATAAAGTGATGAGTTTGAATATCGTCCCACGGAGATCAAAGCGAATATTTGTAATTACCTAAAACTACTTACACGTTATTTGAGAAAACGAAATCTTAGAGTGTAAAAATAACAGATTAAAAATAACTAAATTAAACAAATAAATAATGTGATGAACTTTGCAATATTAATGAAGTTAGGGTACAAATTTCCCCCTAGTTATGCTTGACAACTACTCTTAATACCTGTTTATGCTATGAATTGGTAGGATTCTTCTAAGGCCAATTATCCTTATTCAGGCATAATATTAAACTTAATACAGATCCCTATTCGGTTACTCTGAAATTAAGAAGCATAAATTCATCAATCCCATATGACTAATTCGCCCTATTCGGTTATGAATTAGATGGACCACAAATTAATCCTAGAATCTCTATTCGATTAATTCTAGTTTTAATATATTATGCAATGTTATTCCCATAGAACAATTATGAATATGAATTAAGCAATAAACCCTAACTTCTCTATTCGAAACATCATTAAGGTAATTAAATCAATCCAACATTCATAAAGCATTAAACCTAAACTCTTGCACAAATTCATAAACATAAATCTGGTATTAAGAATAAAATTTGTTCAAAACATAATTAGGGTTCGATCCTCCCCAAACAAAAGGGATTTACTCCATCCTAAGAACAAAGGAATAAGTAGAGAAGAAGGAACACATTTAATCAGACTGAAAATAAATAAAAATCAATACTTCTAAATTTGATCTTCATGTACTTCAAGCCGCAAGAATAGCGTGTCTCTATCATCTCTCAAAAATTGCAAAGTCGTCCCTGACACCTGCATGACTCAGTTAAACTTAAATACCAAAAAGAGGTCCAAGTGAAAACTAAGAAAAAAAGCAAAGAAAAACGGACTATTAAAACGCGTATATCGGTTCGGCCAAAAACCCTAAGCCGGGGCCCCGGATTTTAATAATAAGTCACCACACTAGGCATGTGGTGCTCTGTTCTCTTTTGTTGTATCTTTTGCTTCCATCACCCATGGCATGGGAAACGATGGTACCCAAGGGCCGCATGAGCAGTGCTACTTCCCAGACTGAAGGGGCAATCTCAACTTTCTATCAAGTACGTCGTTAATTTCTTCAACCTACTCAATCTACCTCATCAAAGCCTAAAAAAAAAACATGAAAGTTATCCAAATCAATGAAGTAACCATTCAATAACTCACAAACTTAACAAAAACTAGACATAAAAACAAAGGAACAAATAAGATAAGGTTAGAAAGTTACTAAATCAAAACAACCCTAAAAACAACTCAAATTATGCAACTTATCAACCTCCCCCCAAACGTAATCCTTTGCTCTGTCCCTGAGTAAGAAAATGTCATGAAAATATAAATCAACAATTATCAAGGATCGCCCCAAGCATCCCAAAATCAAAGGAAAAGCAAAGCCAAACATGACTTAAAAATATCATGCTACCAAAACAGCAACCCAACCAAATGGTACAACAGTAATCTTGCGTCAACCCCCCTTACCACTTGATGTTTCTCTTCTTCTTCTTTTTTTTTTTTTTTTTTGTGTTTTTTCAATTGCTCCTCAGACATTGTCACATCACCTTTTACGCCGAATCCATCACAATTTGTGATGAGTGACCCGTATAACTCAACCATGTCACAACACATTAAAGTGCTTTGCATCTCAACTTCAAGCACGGTTTGACGCAAAAGTAAAATGAGGGCTCATGAATAACTCTTGCGTTACTAAGCAGATCAAAACAGCGGAGTATACATTCAGTAAAAAAAAAAATAAACATATGTTAATTTATTCAAGGACTGTTATATAGCTTTTTTTTTTTTTTTTTTTTAGGGTTTTGGCGTGAAAGACAAGCTCAGCTAGTATAACAACAAAGTCAAGTTACTAAACAGATTTGCACAACCATCTAGAAGTGCGTACTTTGTCAGCATTCCTAAAGATTAGAGATGTTTGAATCCTTTCATGAACTTGATACTACACACTAGCTCCAAATGATTACAAGTTCATCACAAAAAGCAAATTTCTTTTTTTTTTTTTTTTTTTTTTGGATATCATTAAAAGTTTCGTTAGCGAAGATTGTATCAAAAAGCCAAGACATAAAACAGCCCCGAAACAATAAAAATACAAACCAAAAAAACACAAAAATAACTAAACACTTCCTAACAAACAATCCACACAAAACAAAGAAACCAAACTAATCAACATAGCCAAACATAACCCCTCCAAAAACAATGGCAACACAATCAAACTGCTCACTCCTCCAAACTTAGAATGACAGTACGTCCTCAACGCATTGAAAAAAACAAAAACCAAACTACGAAAATATGCGAATAAGACAAGAGAGAAATTCCATAAAAAAGAATGATGAATTTTTGTTTTATTTTTTTTCACATGAGCCTCGACGTGTGTACAACGACAAGGGGTACCCCATGGTCGAAGATGCGATCTGCAAGCTCTGTTACTCTTTTAACATGGCCACGCTGTGCTAAATAAAACACAAGGTAGCCCAGTTTTAATCTCTACTCAAAGATTGTTCTTCCTGTCTATCAATTAAGCTTCCCCAAACTTGTTCCTGTTCAATGTAAAACAACACAAAAAAAAAACAATCAAACAAAAATGCAGTAATTGTAGGAGAGAGACAGAAAAAAAAATTTATAGTTTCATGAATTAGGGTCGGTTAGCCGTGACTTTCTACACTTTCTCATTCAATGAACTAGAGAATGCGGGTTTCGGATCGAAATCCTCCAACATAGGCCTTCAAACTTGCGTGCTCCATCTAACTTTGAAACGTTTCACCTGTACATTTCCATAGTGTGCATCTCAATTGCCTCCAAAAGGTGTGTTACCTGGAATTAACTCTCATACGGCCGCACGTCCAATTGATTCTAGCTCTCCGGGAAAAGACGAAGACTGGACTACTTATAAAGAGACTTGCTGTATGGCTCAAACTCCTTTGATGCACAATTGGTCGCCTATCTGTCTCCTTGTACAAACTAGCACTCTCGTATGCCCAACGACGAAATTCATACTAGGCTAATCACTGTAAAAGATGCTATAGCACTGCACTTTGGCACACATCAAATTCAAAAATTTAGTTAGCCCCAATAAGCTTGTGCTCTAATTATACAGCGCAGGTGAATGACTTCCAAATATAACCTATCAAGGGTGACATACCTATAGGTGTTTTAAAAAGTGTCTTATAGTACCCCATAAAGCATCGGTCTAACTGTATCGCCAATCTGTTTCTAGAGGACTAACGCCGTCTTTTCTAAAATTACGTTTTAGCTCTATTAAGAGGACCTTTACTGACCACGTAGGTTGGCGTCACTGGTAGGGAGTGGCCTACTTGTGTCGTGGATCTCCAGTATTTCTTTAAGAGTGCATTAAATTGGTGGATTACAAAAAATGCTTCCAGGCCATCACTAATGATATACCCTAGGCGTTCAGTATATAGTACAACATATTCCGACCTAAGGAATTTGAGTACTGATTCTAGAATCAATTAGTTTTGGTAGCAATTGCTCTCACATTTCCCATTTAGAAACGAATCTATTGACCACAAGTGATAAAACATATCCATAGATGAGCGAAACGGGTCACCGGCCCTGGACGAAATCAATACCCCAAATAATCAAAAATTTCACATACCAATAATTTATTAAGGCATCTCATCTTCTTAGAAATATTACTGCTTCTTGCGCCAAACATCCAACAGAGGATATATACCTGTGAGCATCCGAAACACAGTGGCAAGCCAATAAAAACTTGAATTGCAAACAACCTTTGATCGCTGGGCGAGTACGCCCGAAAACTCGACTAGTTTTCTCTCATGGCAATGACTCACAATAGATCCAATCTCTTCTTCTGGCACACATTTGAAACAACTGATCAGCCCATAGTTTGTACAAGTTAAAGGTCTTCCCACAATAAATATTGACATCAGCAACAAAATTCTCCTTTGCTGGAATGTTAAAATGCTTCGGGATCCAGCCTCTTGCAAGAAAATTAGCCAAATCAGCAAACCACGAGATTAGAAAAAGAAAGAGGTAAGAGATAGAATTCGCAATCATCAGGAAATTCTGCACTAATATCCCTCTTCAAGGAGTGAATTATCAGTCAAGATAACTGATCAAAACTTGATTTTCTGCCCCATTCGATCTTTATCTCCAAATCAAACTCTTGATGTAGAAGGACCCATCTGATAAGGCGTGGTTTGCATCCTTCTTGCAAAGAGATGTCATAGAGCTTGCCGTGATCTGTGTAGACTAGGATTCGGTGCCTATGAGGTAGGATCTAAACTTCTCGAATGTGAAGACCACTACTAGTAATCTTTCTCAATTATTGTGTAGTTCAGTTGTGGACCATTTAGAAGGTATGATGGCATAGGATATGACCTGAAATCTTTGTCTTTCCTTTGGCGAAAGAAGCACCGATGGCATAGTCACTCGCGTCACACATATTCAAAGGGGTTATTCCAATTTGGTGCGACCATTATTGGTGCTATCACTAGCTTCTCTTTCAGCAAATTAAAGGCCTGCAAACATTCAGAATAAAGTTAAATTTTACATCCGTGGCAAGAAGATTAGATAAAGTTTTGCAATTTTTGAGGAAATCTTTAATAAATCTTCTATAAAATCCTGCATGGCCAAGGAAACTTCTGACTGCTTGAACTGTCGTGGGGGAGGTAATTTTCAATCACTTCCACTTTGCTTTATCGACCTCAATCCCTCGCGTAGAGAATTGTGTCCAGCACGATACCTTCTCGTAACTTAAAATGGCACTTCTCCCAATTCAGCACAAGATTTGATTCCTCACAACGCGGTAAAACTACGCAAGATTTTGCAAAACAAGATTCAAAGGTTAGTCCATACAACGTAAAATCATCCATGAAAATTTCCAGAAATTTTTTAAGTCACTGTCAGAGGAAAATTGCCATAATGCAACGTTGGAAGTAGCTGGCGCATTACATAAACCAAATGGCATACGTCGATAAGCGAACGTGCCATAAGGACAAAATAAATGTTGTTTCTCTTGGTCCTCTGGACATAGGAATTGATTGAATAACCAGAATAGCCATCCAGAAAACAGTAAAATTTATAACCGCTAATCTCTCTAACATCTGATCATAAAATGCAATGGGAAATGGTCTTTAGTGGCAGAATTTAATCTTTTATAGTCTATACACACATTGCCATCCAGTTACCATCCTATGGGGGATAAGCTCATTATTTTCATTCTTCATACAGTCATTCCCCTTCTTAGCACATGCACATGACTAATCCAATTACCATCAGAGATAGGAAAATAATACCTGTATCAAGTAATTTTACACTTCCTTTCGTACCACTTCTTTGCATGGAAAGATTTATCTCCTTTGGCGGTGTATGTTGGCTCGAAATTCTCTTCCATGGGATTTATGCATGCAGATGGAAGGGCTGATTCCTTGATATCAGCAATTGTCCATCCCATCCCCTTCTTGTGCTTCCTCAAATGTCTAGCAGTGACTTCTCTCCAAATTGTCAAAGATGTAGAAATACTCATGGGTAAGCATCTTTATCTAGAAAAGCATTTTAATGTGAAGGAGAGGTTTAAGCTCAAGTTTAGGAGCCTCATAGGGTTTTATGCAAATCCTCCTTTAGCTCCATATTATTATTAGTCAGAGATTTTCTCTAACGCTTCAACTTCTTCTCCAAGCATGGATCTTCATCTTCTGTCGTGCTTACTCCCATTAGAACATCTCTCCAAGAGGTACGTCTACAAAACTTACTTCTCTGTGTCACCTACAATCCCAACACAACTGTCAGAGTGAAAACAAGATTCATATAAAATGCAGTAGTAGATTTGTGATTTTTACATCACATTATGGACATAACACTATTTCTTCGTCATTTAGCTTAGAATTAATTTTCCTTGTTGCACATCTATAGAGCATGAGCTGTCGCCCAACAAATGGATGTCCCAAAATTAGAGGCACCTCACGATCCTCTATTATCAAGAACTACAAAGTCACCGGAAAATAAATTTGTCGACCTTTAAACAATGTCTTCAAACAATTCCTTTAGGTCGTTGGATTGATCTAAGCAAGCTGGAGCGACATGTTCATGTAAGCCCGCATGAGGTACGTTGTTATTGTTTCCTCTTTCGCCCTTATTTGAGTTGTTTTTGGTATATTGTTTATTGAGTGTTATGTTGAATGTTTGCCTGAATGGTTGAAATAGAAAAAAGAAGTTTAGGGTACCAGCTTGCGCCGGGCGAAGATAATCTTCGCCGCGGCGAAGATGTGTTGAAACCACGGAGAAACTTCCGGACAGTTCGCCGCGGCGGACAGGCCGATTAAAATGTTGGTTAAGTTTAGATATTTCTTCCCTAAGGGCAATTTGACCTTCTACCCCTAATAGCAGGAAAAGTGGGGAGTAATTGTAAGGATTTTCATGGAGAATAGTGTATGGGGGTGAGTTGTTTATGAATCAAAGGATATAGATGGAATTCCTGAAAGAAGAGTAAGGGCAAAATGGAATGACTGTGTATATATTTCATTAAAAGGATAAGAATTAGCAAACCCTATTCTTCTTCTCAAGCAACTCTCCATCTTTACTCCTCTCAACTCTCTTTCTTTTGATCAAGGAATTCCAAGGGGTTTTTGAAGTGATTAGGGGTAGAAAAGAAACCTAAGGCTTCCTAAGGTAAGGATTCTACTTCTTAAGTTGTGTGATTTGTGAGTTTAGTTCATATTGAGTTTGAAGGTTTTGTATTTTTGGTTAAGAGTAGAGGAAAAAGTCAAGCAAACAAGTGAAAGGAAGAGTGGTGAAGTCTCTCCATAACAAGGTAAGTAAAACCCAACCCAAGTTGAGTATGAATTTTCTTGATTAGGGTTTTGATAGAAATGATGTATGTATGTGATGTACAGTGAATAGTACATGTAGGGGGAAATAGAGGTTCTATGCTTGTGATGCTTACATCTTGCAAATATGAGAAATGAGTTGTTAGGTTGGAAGGTAGTTTTGAGAGAATGAAGGGGTGTTATGGATCCCTTTTTAGGAAGTGTTTTTTGAAGGTTTTATGGTTTTGTGAAGGGTTTTTCCCATTTTGGATGGTTAGAAAAAGTTTAGAACATTGCTATAGTAGAGTTTCATAGTGCACATGAGTTTTTGATGAAATGCCTAATAGAGGTTTGAGTGTGAGAGTAGTGAACCTTATTCTTGCAACATTGCATGTTGGCATTTCATAAGTGCATTGGTAGAGATGAACCATCCATAGGCACTAAGTTGTGCATTGAAAAGTGACCTAAGAAAGTGTAAGAAATTGTGTATGCAATTACTCTATGAGTGAGAGCTTGGTGGGTACAACTACTCTAAGGGTAGGGAGCATTGAAAAATGCTACAATGGAATGAATTAGAAGAGTAGTATAGTGGGATGATGCTTTGGATCATCACTCGACGTTATGGGAATCGGATTGATGCTTTGTGATCATCACCGAATAGCCCTTAGAGATGGGTCGAGCTTTGTGATCGTCACCCTAGTGAGTAGTAGAAGCGGGTGGATGCTTTGTGACCACACACGGTTAGTTGTTAGAAAAGTGGGTTGATGCTTTGTGATCATCATCAACATTTAGTAGAAGCGGTTGATGCTTTGTGATCATCACCGACAGTACTAGAGACGGGTAATGCTTGGGTGATCGTTACAAAGGTCATGAGAAGAACGGGTAGGTGCTAAGTGGTTCCCACCCGAAGTTAGAACTCGAGTAGGTGCTTTGTGATCCCCACTCGTAGTCACTAAGAACGGGTTGTACTGTGTGAATTCACCTGATAGTCATGGAGAGTGTGAGGTGCTGTGTGAAAGCATCCGGCCGTAACTCCGGTAAGATGAGGCCATGATGGTAGTAGAAACAGAAACAAAACGAATTAGAAAAAGGAAAAAGAATTAAGAGTTATACACGGGGACAGACAGTTAGAGGGTTTACTTACTGAGCATTATTTGTGCTCACCACGTTATTTTCCTTTGTGGATGACGGATCTAGGTGTTGATGCAGGTCGGAGGGGCGTCGGCAACGAGGGAGCATAGCTACACTGTTCCCCTGTTTGTCTTTTAAAATGAATTTTGTAAACAGACTCTTGTGTTATAAAGACATATGAATGAAATGAAAAGAAAACTTTGGGCCCAATTTTCTATTGTATTATGCATGGCATTGACTAGTTTCAGCAGTTGTTACAGTTCATCTCTTTCACTTCTGCCAAGTCCTAGCTTCTTGAAAATTGATAAAGGCATTAAATTAATCTGCACCTAATCCACACAATGCTTTATCAAAGAACTGAATCTCTAATGCACAAGGTTTAGTAAAATCCCTGGATCTCTCGTTTAGGAGGTAATTATTTACAGTAGGCAACTCATCTTCAGTGAGCATAACTGTCCATGCTCCTCGATTTTTCGCTTGTTAGAAAGGATGTCTTTTAAGAACTTGCATAACTAGGCATGTGCTAACAGCTTCAGCAAATGGAATATTTATTTGCAATTTTTAAAGACCTCAAAAACTTTGAAAATATGTTGATCCAGTTTATCCTTTCATTCTATCGGGATAAGAAATTTAGAACATCTTTTCAACAACAATAGAATCATAATTTGACGTACCTTTCCTTTACCTCTTGCAATTTCCCTTACCTTAGTCTTTGTTCTTTTCTGAATTCGCTTTCTTTTCTTCAATAGAGAATGGTAACTCTGCTTCACTTTCTGTCTTCTTTTGTGATTCTTCTTCACCATCACCTTTCATCCCTCAAGGTTATGACCTTACATGCTCCTTCGGGTTCTTTCCTGTCACTCGGTAAATGCCTGTGTCGACCTGAAATGATATTGGCCAACTGGCCAATTGAGCTTCTAAAGTCTTGATGGAAGCCTCTTGATTCTGAATTCGTCTCTGTAGTACTCAAGAACTTCGCCATCATATCCTCAATTGATTTCTTCTCTTGAGTTGAAAACCTAGCGGTGGAGGTTCACTTGATTGTTGTTACTCCAGAGGAATTGGGTGATTCCTCCACCCCGGATTATATGGTTCACTGTATGGAGATTATAGGCCTGCGAAAATTTGAAACATAGTTAGCTTGATCAAGCTGATAATCCGTGAATTATACAGTTTTCATTAAACCTTTTGTCGGATTTCAGGTACTTTCAGTGCATTTTGACCTGAATTGTTGTTAATTCTTTACTTTGTTGTTTCAGGTTTTAAATGGACATTTTGAGCAAATAGGACAAAATGGATATTTTTGACTCAGAAATTAGCGATCTCAGAAGATAGGAGAGTTCCGGAGCAGGATAAAGCACGATGAAGCTTGTTCCAAGGGAGAGCACCGAGAATCGAAGAATCAAACGTAGAAGCAAAGCCGTGGAGTTCTGTAATTCAGAACTTTCAAGAAGCTTTGCCCCGGCGAAGGAATTGTCTTCGCCGTGGCGAAGTAAGCCAGGGACGAGCGTGTCTGCTTCATTCTCGCGCGGAGACAATCATTATTTTTAGTTTTATTAAACGCACAGTTTCGTTTTGTGTGGGTTTTAGCTGGGTTATTTGACGAAGTATAAAGAAAAACTAGCCTTAAACATTTTCCTTAGCAAAACTTTGAGCGATTTGGTTTTGTTAAAAGGGAGAAGATTCGACTCTAACAAAAGGATTCATCTTGCGGGAGATTCTTATCTTTTATCTCAGTTTATATGCTGAACTTGATTATTTCCGTTTTTCGGTTTTTGATACTGATTTAGCTATGAACTAATCTTTTTTTTTGGTTGGGTTTTGTGATAGTGTTTGGATTTTTAATGGGTTAAGTGTTTGATTGTTTTATTTTCATATGAATATGCTTTGGTTGTGTGTTTACTCTGATTTTTAAGGGTATGTGATGAACATGATGAGATTGAGAAATGAATCATGTTAGGCTTCTTGGGTTATCACCATTAGTATTGGATGCAGAGATAGATTCAAGAATTAAGAAATCATTATAGGATTCTTTTGCTTAATGAGTTTGGAAATGTTAATCTTCAATTTGTTGGGTGCGGAAGGTTAATAAGGATGAATAGGAAAACATAGCCGAGAGGGTATGTTGACACCTTAGTGAGTTCGATTTACAACCATTGCGTATGAATGTGAATGTAGTGTAATTTTTAGGTTAACCCATAAAAATCCAAATGAAGTCAAAAACCCTACCGTTTTTCTTGAATTGATTATCCGGTTTCATATTGCTTTCTTAATTAAGTTTTAATTTTAGTTTAAAATCATTGTTATCTTTAATTAGAATTTGCTCCCACCAATCCAAAGAATTCGATTGCCAACTTGATAACATTAGGAAATGGTGCTTTGCTAACAATCCTCGTGGGAACGATACTCTACTCATCATTTTATTACTGTGCGACTAGTATACTTGCTACATTTTGCATGTTTTAGAAACACGTATCAAGTTTTTGGCGCCGTTGCTGGGGAATGTTTTAAGTAACATTGAGTTTTCTTTAAGTTTAGCTAGATTGAAGTTTAATTTTTGTTTTTAATTTTCAGTAGAATTGTGATCTCACTTTCTTACTTGTTGTCGTTCAGTTTATGCGAAGAGCAAGACGTCAACTAGTGGTTCCTGGTGACCTGAGCTTGAGAGGACCGTGAGAGACATAACAAAGAGGAAGAGAAAGAGAGAATCTGCTGTAGAATCTGAAGAAGTAGTTGTTGAAATGGTTTGAACAAGAAAACAGGGACACTGAGGGAATTTTCAGTTCCACAGTGAATGGAAGTGGGTCAGTATTACTAGACCTACAGTACAAGCAAACAACTCAGATCAAGCGGCAATCATCCAGATGATCCAACAGTCGGTTAGATTCAACGGTGTTGAAGAAGATCCGAATCAGCACATAGCACATTTCCTGGAAATTTGTGACACCTTCAAGTCAAATGGACTGTGGTCGGATGATGCTATTGGCTGGTGTATTCCCATTCCTTGGGAGATAAGCAAAGGGGTGGTTAATGGCATTACCACCAGGAACAATAACAACGTGGAATGATCTAGCACAGAAATTCCTGACCAAGTTCTTTCCTCTAGCTAAATCAGCGAAATTGAGAAATGATATCACATCATTTCTACAAGATGATGTCGAGTCATTGTATGAGGCTTGGAGAGATACAAGGAGTTAATGAGGAAGTGTCCCACCATGGTTTGCCAGTTGGCTTCAAGTCCAAACATTTTACAATGGTTTGATGGGTAATGTGCAAAAAAGAGGATACAGCTTCAGGAGGGGCTACAGAATAAGACACCAGAGGAGGCGTATGAGTTGCTTGAGGTTTTGGAAGCAACAACTATCAAGACCAAATGAAGGAGTTACAACAGGTATCTTGGGTCTTCCATGAAGTTGATGCTTCAAGCCATCTCAGCCCAACTCACTGCACTTCAAAACACGTTAGGAAACTATGCAGGTAAACTCTATACAAGCACCTCAACTACAATGTGAATTTGTGCAAGAAACCATGTGAGCAGCGAGGTGCAAGTTGGGAACACAATTGCTTCGTCATCTTCATCAAGGAGCAAGTGAATTACTTGGCAGGAAATCAGAGACAACCAAACAACCCATACTCTAACACATACAACCCGGGTGGAGAAATCATCACAATCTAGCTTGGGGAAATCAGAAACAGTAAAATAACCAATGGAACCAGAGGCAAGTTCCAAAAACCAACCAGGGGTGACCAATCAACGGGAGATCAAGAGTGACGAAGTTGGAGGATATGTTGGTAAATTCATGCAAGAGACCATAGGTTTCATGAATGAGACGAGGACAAATTTTAGAAACCAAGGGGCGTCCATTTGAATCTTGAGGTACAGATGGCGATTGGCCAAGAAGCTTATGATAGACCGCAAGGTTCTACCAAGCAATACAGTAACTAACCACGTGAGAAGTAAATGCAATTCATTGAGAAGTGGAAGAGTTTTGAGAGGTGAGGACCTAAGGAGAGGAAACTTCATCAAAGAAAAATGAACGATTCTAACGAGGAAATTGATGAAGAAGAAAGTGAAGCTAAAGAGAAACCACCCAGCCTAGAAAAGAAGAACAGGAGCAGAAGAAGGAGAAAAAAGAAAAAAAGAAAGAGAATTGCCCTCCTCGGATTCCACCAGAGTTGGCACATCACACACCACCCATACCCTTTTCAAATACTCAGAAAGAGAATCAAGATAAGCAGTTATTAAATTTCTTGATGTTTTAAAAAACTACATATTAACATCCCTTTTGTAGATGCATTGCAACCGATGCGAGCTACGCCCAAATTTCTTAAAGAAATTTTATCAAACAAAAGGAAGTTAGAGAGAGGGACGATGATGCTCACGGAAGAGTGCAGTGCATCTTCCAGAAAAAACTACCCCCGAAACTCAAAGATCCAGGGAGTTTACTATCCTTTGCACTATAGGAGATTAACCTTTGATCGAGTTCTATGTGATTTAGGTGCTAGCATAACTTTGCCTTTTTCTGTGTTCAGGAAATAGGAATTGGTGAAGTTAAGCCGACAACCATAAGTTTGCAACTTGCAGATCGATCAATAAGCATCCGAGGGGTATTGTTGAGGATGTGTTTATTAAGGTGGAAAGTTTATTTTCCTGCGGTTCTTTGTTTTAGATATGGAAGAAGACAAAGAGATTCCTCTTATCCTGGGACAACCATTCCTAGTCACCAGAAGAGTGTTAATCGACGTTCAAGAAGGGAAGTTGATCATGAGGATGCAAGATGAAGAAATAACATGTAATGTCCTTGGACAATGAAAGCTCCACCTGAACAAGAGTCGTTTTAAAAATCGATGTGGTAATCAGTCAAGAGTTGAGCCCTGCCAACTGATAATCTTAGGTGGAAATTAAGAACTGCATTGTAAAACCGAATAAGTTCGGAAGTGAGGACCATGAGGAAGAGGTTGGACAAAATCAAGACAAAACACAGTCGAGTTTGAGTACACATAAGGAACAGGTCTCTTGGGATAAAAAAGGGTGGAGTTAAGCACAGGAAACGGAAGGGGTCGGAGAGAAAGGTGAGCTACCAAAGTTTGACCAAGGGATGGATAAGGTGTAGTGAAACTTGCAACAAAGCCACTGTGTGAAAAGATCATCAACAAATGAAGCTCCGGTACAAGGGAATTTTCGGATGTGATGTATTGGACAGTTCGGGTTGATTGAGAATGAGAGAGTCGAGCTTTCGACTATAAACAAGCGCTCTTGGAGGCAACCTAAGTGTTTCTAATTTTTGTTGTCATTTGGTTGTCAATTTGGTTTAGTTCATATTGAGTTTTTATGAATCTTATGTAATTGTTTTTGGGTGTTCAAGTGAAGTCTTTAGCAAAGGAAAGTATGAAAAAGTTCTAGACTTGTCGGGCGGAGAGAGACTTGAAATTGGGTAAGCTCCTGGCCATTTTTGCTCGGCGAAGGAAGCGAAAATTTTTTTTGGAAATGGCTAAGGCATTTCGCCGCGGCGAAGTAAGCCTTGTATCCGGGAAGTTTTCACCTCGGCGAAGAATTTTTCTTCGCCGCGGCGAAACCTAGGAAATTTTTAGGGTTCATAAACGAGAACGCCACTGCAGCGAAGGTTCTTCTTCGCCGTGGCGATGATGCTTTTCTATAAATACTCACTTTTTCTGTTCATTTTTCACGCCGCCTGCATTTGAGTTAGAGAGAATTTTTCAAACTTCCATCTTTTGCTTTCAATTTGTTTTTCCAACCAAAACTCTTACTCTACAACATTCCTAAAAACCAAAACAACCCTTTCAACAACAATTTTCACGAAATTTCACAAAATTTTGGATCGAAAATTTGGGGTTCTAATCTGGGTATTTCTGGTTCAATTGGTGGTGCACACTCCTTCATATTGGTAAGATCTCATAACCCAAAGCTTTATTTCAGAAAATTTCAAGTTTCTAATCATAGATCTGAGAATTTGTTGCGATAACTTGAGAATATTGGTGATTTTGATTGAAGAAGAGAAGTTTGTGAATAACTGATTGTTGGAAGTGTGGGTTTTGATTTTTTAGAGTGTTTGTGTTGAATTGAAAAATCGTAGTTGGGGGTTGAATGCAAATTTTGGAAGTGTGGGTTGTTTTTGCAGGTTTGAAGTGGCTGTGTAGAATTAGGTCTGAATTTTTGGGGTTGTAATTTTGGATTGAATTTCATTTGGAACAATGGCTCGAAAATTAAGCAACCGTACAAGGGCAAGAGTAGAGTAAGGGGAAGAGTGTTGACAACTGGTTTGTGAATGATGAAGCCACAAAAGATAGAGCTGTAATCCAAAGAAGAGAAGGGTTTCATCCCTGAACGTGGGTTGTCCGCAACACAAGCCTTTGACTGGAGTAGAGGGAGATGTGTGAGATGTTTATGCGTGCTCCTGAACATCTGGCTATAGAACCATTGGTAAGGGAGTTCTATGCGAACCTCCAGAATGTCATGAAGATACTATGTTTGTAAGAGGAGAAGATGTGCAATTTACGGCAAAGGAGATCAATCAGTTTTTTAACTGCTCGAAATTCTCAATGATTAGTAGTGGAGTTCAAGAGATCACAATTTGATGACAGTATTATCTTGCCGGTCATTGCAAACCAGGGGCAGAGTGGGAAGTGTCTAAGAAACAAAGAAGACGCTCAAAGGAATGCAGCTGATACCGATGGCTCGATTATGGCAATATTTTGTGTGCAAAATTATGCCAGAATCGCAACTACAGCACAGTGACTCAGATAAGGCAATTTCGCTATACTCTATTGCCACAGGAAGAGTATTGATGTGGGAGACATAATTTTTAACAGCGTCAAGCTAATCAAACAGGGGCGAGCAGTTACTGTTTCCCGCATCTCATCACAACCTTATGCCTAAAGTTGGGGTCAAGGTTCAGGACGAGCAGCGTATTCATGCGGCTCAAATTCTGATTCAGATTATTACAAGAAACACCTTGACCGAACGGAAGCTACGCAATCACGAGCAGGGCGAAAAGGCAGGAACAAGCCTTGCCACTTCAGCCAGCTCCACAGTACACAAAAAGAGATGATGCAGCAGATGAGGGCCTAAGAAATATATGAAGAGACATTAGGATTGGATGGTGGAGCAGAACTCAGAGGATGCATGAGCTGCTGACGAACAGCTTTAAGGAGCTCAATGTTGACACTTCAGCATACCAATGAGTCGATTGGAACTCGAATGAGTTGGATGGGTCGAGGAAGAAGCGAGAAGAGGAGATGAGGAGAAGAGGAAGTAAAAGACTGAGCCGAGCACCTGTTTTTGTTTTATGTTTGTTTAATTGTAATTTAATTTGTTGCCCATTGAAATGTTTAACTCAGTTTATTTGGTTTTTGGATTCTGTTTATTTGGTTGTTGTAGTTTTTTGTTTTAAATTGTAGTTGTTGAAAGGATGAGATTAGGTTGTAATATTTTCAAGTTAGTTGTGATTTTAAGCTAACATAAAGGACACCACATTTTTAATTGTTTTGACAGATTTTGGATGATGAAAAGTCCGAGAACGGTGATCATTGTGGAGCGACAATTCAGGATTAACCAGGGAGCATTCTCGTACCTTTCTGTTTTATATTTTTTTTCTCTATTCCGATTGTGCATAATGAACATTGGGGACAATGTCATGTTTGTTTGGGGTAGAAAATAGAATTAAACCGAGTTTAAGGGTATATTGGCTGGAACCAGTAACCGCCTTAAAAACTGCCTCAGCACTTGGCGACCTCGGGTTTAACAACGCCACGTATACCTTAACGAAAAAAAAAAAAATTGGATTTGTTTCTTTTGTCTGTTTCGTTTTTGCCGATGATGAATTTTATAAATCAATGATGAGAATAGGATTGTTGAATTTTTATTGTTAGAAATGTAAGCATTGCTTCAAGTTTATGTTTATGACTGGATTTGATTGAGGTTTGTTGAGTGGTTCAACCACCATTTCATTTTTCGGCATGCTTAGATCATTTTATTGTGTGTTAGGTAAAGTCTTGAAATGTTGGTGGACCTAGAACCTAGTTGAAATGCTTGAGGCGAAATTCTAGGATTAGACATGGTTGAGGAGAGTGATTTAGGCATTTCTCGGAACGTTTGAGCCTTTCTAGCCAACCCATGAATGAACTATCCCTAGTCACCCATTTGAGCCGTATGAATTCTATTGCGTATTTTTTTTGGAAAATAACAAATTGTCCAATCCTTTTCCCTAAACACTCTATCGTACCGTAGGAGATTCGGTCCTAGTGCAAACAAAGACGAGAAGAGTGTACAAATGAGCAAAAGATAGTTTGGGGGTTAAAGAAAGAAATAATAAAACAAAGAGGTAGCCACCTCAATTCAATTCAAATGTGATGGTTTACAAAAAAAAAAAAAAAAAAAAAAAAAAAAAAAAAAAAACCAAATTCTACCTAGTTTAAGGGTATACCGGCTGTAAACCAGTAACCGCCTTAAAAACTGCCTAGCAGTACTTGGCGACCTCAGGTTTAACAACGCCACGTACACCTTAACGAATTTCCCCCGCGTTTGTGGTATCCAAAAAATAAGAAAGATCGCGTTTGAGGGCTGTGAATTAGTGGACATGTCTTTTGGTGGTTGAGAAGAAGTGGGGTTCGATGTGATTGTAGTTTGCTTAGGACACGAGTTCTCTTACTTTGTTACTCCTATACTTTTTATTGAACCCACTACCCGAGCCTAACGTTACAAGCTTTAAAGACCTTGATTCTTATCTGTGTCGAGTCCTTATTAATGGAGAGTAGTTCGATATTTAGGCTTATGGAGTCTGCCATGTAACGCCCCACTTGAGGTACATAGTTAATGCTTCTTCTTTTGCTCTTTTTGAGTTGATTATTAGTATTATTGTTTGGTTGGCCTAGAGTGATATTTGAACACTTGCTTGAAATGTGGAAATAGAAGAAGTTTAGTGTTAGCTTCGCCAGGCCGAAGAATAATCCTCGCCGCGGCGAATCGGTGTTGAAGCCTCGAGGAAGCTGCTGGACAGTTTCGCCACGGCGACAAAATCTTCCTCGCTGCAGCGACGTGCCAACCAAAATGTTTGTTAAGTTTTAGATATTTTCTTCCCTAGGCAATTTGACCTTTCTACCCCTAATTAGTAGGAAAGTGGGAGTAAAATGTAAGTAATTTTCATGGGAATATGTTGATATGGGGGTGTGGTTTGTAATGAATCAAAGGATATAGATGAAATTCCTAAGGAAGAGTAAGGGCAAAAGGGAATGCTTGTGCATAAATTTCATTAAAAGGAATTAAGTCATTGCAAACCCTATCTATTCTTCTTCTCCATTGCCACTCTCCTTTCTTACTTCCTCTCAAATTCTCTTTCTTTTGTTCAAGGATTTTTAGAGGGTCTTTGGAGTGATTTGGGTAGAAAATCAATCTAAGGCATCCTAAGGTAAGGATTCTTGCTTGGATGTGAAGTTTTGTGAGATTCTGAGTATTTGAATATTGAGGGTTTTTGTTCATTTGTTTAAAGAGTAGAAAAAGTCAAGCAACACCAGAGAAAGGAAGAGCGTGAGATCTCTCCATAACAAGGTAAGTAAATCCCAATCCAAGTGAGATTTGAGAATTTTTGATTAGGGTTTTAATAACAATTAGGATGATGTTATATACATGTATATGCTATGTTTTGAGTCTTAAATGGAGATTATTATTGCTTTGTGATTGTTCATACATTTCAATATAAGAAGTGAGATGTGGTTGGAAGTAGTTTGAGATGGAATTGAAGGTATGAGAAATCCTTTTGGAAGTGTCATCTTTGGCAGGAATTGTGGCTATGGAGGAGTTTTTCCCCATTTTGGATGGTTGAGAAAGACATAGATTATTGTATAGTATAGTTTTGTTATGCACTTGAGTTGTTTGATGAAATGCCTAATAAAGGTTTGAGTAGAGTAGTGAATCTTATATCTTGCAACATTGCATGTTGGCATTTCATAAGTGCATTAGTGAGATGAACCATCTATGCATTAATTGTGCATTGAGAAGTGACTTAAGAAAGAGTAGGAAACTTGTGTATTGCACTGCTCAAAGAGTAGAGAACTTTATGGATGCAACTACTCTAAGGTAGAGAGAATGAGAAGTGCTAGAGTAGAGTGAATGAGAAGATATTAGAAATGGGTTGATGCTTGTGATCATCACCCGACAGTATGAGAATCGGGTTATGCTTTGTGATATCACCCGATTAGTTATTAGAATCGGGTTGATGCTTGTGATCATCACCCGATTAGTTATTAGAAACGGGTTGATGCTTTGTGATCATCACCCGAAAGTCATGAGGAACGGGTAGGTGCTTTGTGGTCTCCATCCGATATTACGAAAACTAGTAAGTGCTTGTGATCCCCACTCGGTAGTCACTAAGAACGGGTTGGTGCTGTGTGAACTCACCCACAGTCATGAAGAGTGAGATGGTGCTGTGTGAACGCCATCGGCCGTACCTCCGGTAAGATGAGGCCATGCGTTTAGTAGGAAACAAAAGAAAGTGTGAGGAAAGAATTAAGAGAAATACAACGGGGATAAACAGATAGAGGATTTACTTACTGAGCATATATTTTGTGCTCACCCCTTATTTTTTCTTCGTGGATCAGGAGCTAGGTGATGATGCAGTCGGAGGGGCGTCGGCAAGCGAGGAGCAATAGCTACACTGTTTCCCCTGTTTTTGTCTTTTTAAATGGCTTTTTGAAATGATGCTCTTTGTGTATAAAAGACTTATTACATATATAAAAAGAAAAGTTTGGGCCCATTTTCTATTGTTATTATGCATGCATTGTACTAGTTTCAGCAGTGTTACATGCCACATTTGATAAAACTTTACATTTGTGCATAAATAATCCAGGAAGTTGGAATGTGGATTGAAGTAGGGATCACCTACTTGTGGACCGATTGAGGAAGAGAGTCGATGTAGCTTATAACTTCTGGAGTGTTGAACATTTCCTATAATAATTTTCAACAATTTTGAGACATGTGCACTTCTAGGCAATTCGTTGTGGAATTGAGTTTTGTTGGTTTCGTCATGTTGTTTTCAGTTTTGTGGGTGTGTTGTGTGTTTTTGTTTTGTTTGTTGTCTGTGTTTTCGTTAGTTTTGTACTGTATGCTCGGGAGAGCATATCTTTAGTTGGGGGTAGTTGATAATCCGTGAATTATACAGTTTTCATTAGAACTTTTGTCGGCATTTCAGGTACTTTCTAGTGCATTTTGACCTGAATTGTTGCTTAATTCTTTACTTCATGTTCATTGTTAAAATGGACATTTGAGCAAATAGGACAAATTGGATATTTTTGACTCAGAAATTAGCGATCTCAGAAGTAGGAGAGTTCCGGAGCAGGAGAAAGCACGATGAGCTTGTTCCCAAGGGAGAGCACGAGAAATCGAAGAATCAAACGAAGAAGCAAGCAAGTGGTAGTTCTGTTATTTCAGAACTTTTCAGAAGCTTCGCCCCGGCGAAGGAATTGTTCTTCGCCGTGGCGAAGTAGAGGGACGAGACGTGTCTGCTTCATTCTTCGCCGGCGGACGGTCATATTTTTAGTTTTGTTAAATGCACAGTTTCGTTTGTGCGGGTTTTAGCTGGTTATTTGGACGAAGTATAAAAGGAAAACTTAGCCTTTTGCCCAGGGGTCTTCGTCTGTTAGGGTTAGTTTCTTTTACATTTATAGCAAAACTTTGAGCGATTTGGTTTTGTTAAAGGGAGAAGATTCGCCTCTGACAAAGGATTCATCTTTTGGGAGATTTCTTATCTTTTATCTCAGTTTCATTATGCTGAACTTGATTATTTCCGTTTTTTCGTTTTTGTATTACTGATTTAGCTATGAACTAATCTTTTTTTTGGGTTAGGTTTTGATGTAGTTTGGATTTTAATGGTTAAGTGTTTGATTGTTTTATTTTCATATGAAATGCTTTGGTTGTGTGTTTACTCTGATTTAATGATGTATGTGATGAAAATGATGAGATTGAGAAATGAATCATGTTAGGCTTCTTGGGTAATCACCATTATAGTATTGGAGCTAGAGATAGATTCAGAATTAAGAAATCATATAGGATTCTTTTGCTTAATGAGTTTGGAATTGTTAATCTTCAATTTGTTGGGTGCGGAAGGTAATAAAGATGAATAGGAAAACATAGCCTGAGAGGGTTGTTTGACACCTTAGTGAGTTCGATTTACAACCATTGCGTATGAATGTGAATGTACTGTAATTTTTAGTTTAACCCATAAAATCCAAATGAAGTCAAAACCCTACCCGTTTTTCTTGAATGATTATCCGTGTTTCATATTGCTTTCTTAATTAAGTTTTAATCTTAGTTTAAAATCATTGTGTATTTTTAAATTAACTTTTTTTTTTGTTTTTAGTTGGTTAAATATTTTTTTTTTTTTATTTTTTTATAATTTTTTAAATTATTATTTTTTTTTTTTGAAAATTTTTTTTTTTTTTGTTTTTAGTTGTTGAATTTTTTGTTTTTTTTTTTTTTTTTTTTTTTTAATTTTTTTTTGTTTTTTTTTTATTTTTTTTGTTTTTTTTTTTTTTTCGGATTTTTTATTTTTTTTTTATTATTTTTTATATATTTTTTTTTAGTTTTTTTTTTTTTTTTTTTTTTTTTTTTTTTTTATTATTTTATTTTTTGTTTTTTTTTTTTTTTTTTTTTTTTATTTTTGTTTTTTTTTTTTGTTTTTTTTTTTTTTATTTTTTTTTTTTTTTTTGTTTTTTATTGTTTTTTTTTTTTTTTTTTTTTTAATATAATGTTTTTTTTTTTTTGTTTTTTTTTTTTTTTTTTTTTTTTTTTTTTTTTTTTATTTTTTTTTTAGATTTTTTTTTTTTTTTTTTGTTTTTTTTTTTTTGTTTTTTTTTTTTTTTTTTTTTTAGTTTTTTTTTTTTTTGTAGAAATTCCCTTTTACTCCATTTTCACTTTTCTCACCCCTTTGTATGTTTTTTTGTTTTAGATTTTTTTATTTTTTTAAATTTTTAAAAATTTAATTTTAGAATGTTTTTCTTGATTTTTTTTTTTTTTTTTTTTTTTTTTTTTTTTTTTTTTTTTTATTTGTTTTTTTAATTATTTTTTTGTTTAATAAATTTTCGATTTTTTTTTTTTTTTTTTTTCTTTTTTATATTTTTTTTTTTTTTTTTTAGGAATTTTTTGTTTTTAGTTTTATTAATGTTTTTTTTTTTTTGGTTTTTTTATTTTATGATTTAAGGAATGTGCTCACCAATCCCAAGGAATCGATGTTTTTTTTTTTACTTCAACTTGACAACATTAGGAAACTCAGTGCTTTGCTAACAATCCTTGTGGGAAGAGACTCTAACTATCATTTTATTATTGTGCGACTGTAACTTGCTACATTTTTGCATGTTGTAAGAAACAAGCATCACAAGCATAGAATTAACAGCAACATGTACCTGAGTGACACTCATGGTTAGGGTGATCTTCGCCACAAATCACACATAGAAGCCTATTGCAGGTTTTTTTGCATTGAAGTCCATCAATCTTATTATTAACGCCTGGATTTGTGCTGCCCAAAGCCGTGATAGCATCTATTATGAACACCTGACGTCTTCTCACAGGCAACCTTCTATCGGCACTGATAAGAGTTTGAAGCCATTTCCTCCAGCAATTCATAAGCTTGTTTGGTGTCTTCTTACCTAAAGTACCACCGCAGCAGCATTAATCATATTTCGAACTTCACTATTAGGACCATTATAGACGTCTGGCTGCAGCCAAATCGGTAATTCATGGTGGGGAACTCTCGGAGCATGTCCTTGAACCTTTCCGCTCGTGATAGGGACTCTGTATCCACTTGCACAAACATAGTAATATCATTACGCAATTGTGTTGTTTTTGCAGGAGGAAAATACTTACTCGGAATTTTTGTGTATTTGCTCCCAGGTTGTAATCGAGCCTGATGGAATGAGGTCAACCAACTCTTAGCTTTGTCTCTTAATGAAATGGGAGCAACTTAGTCTTATAGCTTCGTCGGAAACCATTGTGCTTAAAAGTATCACAAATCTCCAGCAAATTTGCAAATAGTAAGTTATGGATCTTCATGTGCCAAACCACCAAACTGTACTGACTGCTGAATCATCTGGATGATGCTGGTTCTATCCAAAGGTGTTTGCTGATCACTAGTCATCAAATGCTCGATGTTGCTCCATTAGAGATGGGGTTGAGCACTCGTTTAGTGTACGAGTTGCTAGTGGTGTTCCATTTTGGGTTATCATGACACCCATGATGTCCCTTTTGATTGTTCTCTTTCTGCCTGAAAAGTGCGCTCTATCTCGGATCAAATGCTAGTAAAATCTTTCCAGAGGTCTGGTTATACACTAGCAGAAACACTATTGGATTCCAAAAAATAAACAAACAAAATAAAAATAAAAAATCTCAAGTAACAAGAATCTTAAAATAATCACAAACAATCTAATGATCCCCGGCAACGACACCAAAAACTTGATGCGACTAAATCAACCTTAGCAAGTGCACTAGTCGGTTTCAAGTAATAAAGTGATGAGTTTGAGTATTGTCCCACAGAGATCAAAGCGAAATTTTGTAATTAACTAAAACTACTTACACGTTATTTGAGAAAACGAATCTTAGAGTGTAAAATAATAGATTAAAATAACTAAATTAAACAAATAAAAAATGTGATGAACTTTGCAATATAATGAAGTTAGGGTGACAGATTTCCCCCTAATTAGGCTTGACAAACTACTCTTAATACCTGTTATGCTATAAATGGTAGGATTCTTCTAAAGCCAATTATCCTTATTAGGCATAATATTCAAACTTAATACAGATCCCTATTCGGTTACCTGAATTAAGAAGAAAATTCATCAATCCCTTACGACTAATTCGCACTATTCGGTTATGAATTAGTGGACCACAAATAATCCTAGAATCTCTATTCGATTATTCAGTTTTAATATGTTGTGTAATGTTATTCCATAGAACAATATGAATATGAATTAAGCAAAACCCTAACTTTTATTCGAAACACATCAAGGTAATTAAATCAATCCACATTCATAAAGCATTAAAATAACTCTTGACAAATTCATAAACACAAATTGGTATTAAGAATAAAATTTGTTCAAAACATAATTAGGGTTCCATCCTCCCCTAACAAAAGGGATTTACTCCATCTAAGAACAAAGGAATAAGTAGAGGAGAAGGAAAACATAATCAGACTTGAAAATAAATAAAAATCAAACTCTTAAATCTGATCTTCAGTCTTCAAGCCCCAAGGATGCGTTTCCCTTAAAAATATGCAAAATTCTCCCTTCACAACTGATCAATACACTAAATATCCAAAAGAGCTCTAAGTGAAAAAGGAAAGAAAAATTGATAAAAACCGCTAATAGGTTCCGCCACAACCCTGGCCATGGCCGAATTTAAGTCACCACAGCCTAGGCGGTGGGGCTTCCTAGTCTTTGTTTTCTCTTGTGTCTATCACCATGGCCATGGTGAACTACCAAGGCATGGCCGTGGCCTTCAAGATGAGGGCAATGTCAACTTTTCAAGTTTAGTCCCAATTTCATTCCAAATACAATCTACTCAATCAAAGCCTAAAAAACATAAAAGTTATCCAAAACATAGTACCATTCGTTCTCAAACTTAACAAAAACTAACATAAAAACAAAGGAAACAAATAGAAGTTAACTAAACTAACATCAAAACAACCCTAAAAACACTCAAATTATGCAATTATCACCACCTATGAATGAGTGAACGCCCACACTGAGGTACGTAGTTAATGCTTCTTCTTTTGCTCTTTTTGAGTTGATCATTAGATTATTGTTTGGGTGGCCTTACAGGGATATATTGAACACTTGCCTTGAAATTGGTTGAAAATAGAAGAAGTTTAGTGTTTCAGTTCGTCGGGGCGGAAATAGTCCTCGCCGCGGCGAAGTGGTGTTGAAGCCTCAGGGAAGCTGCCGGATAGTTTCGCTGCGGCGACAGAAGTTTCCTCACTGCGGCGACGTGCCAACCAAAAATGTTTGTTAGTTTTAGATATTTTCTTCTCAGGGCAATTTGCATTCCACCCCTAATTAGTAGGAAAAGTGGGGAGTAAAATGTAAGGAATTTTCATGGAGAATATGTTGATATGGGCGTGTGGTTGTAGTAGAATCAAAGGATATAGAGGAATTCCTAAGGAAGAGTAAGGGCAAAATGGAATACTTGGGCAAAATTTCATTTAAAGGAATTAAGTCATTGCAAACCTTATTCTTCTACTCCTCGCCACTTCCTTTCTTACTTCCTCTCAAATTCTTTCTTGTTCAAGGATTTTAGAGGGCTTTGGAGTGATTTGGGGTAGAAAATCAATCTAAGGCATCCTAAGGTAAGGATTCTTGTGGATGTGAAGTTTTGGAGATTTTGAGTATATTTGATATTCAGGGTTTTTGTTCAATTGTTTTAAGAGTAGAGAAAAAGGAAGCAAACCAAGAGAAAGGAAGAGCTAGTGAGATCTCTCCATAACAAGGTAAGTAAATCCCAACCCAAGTGAGATTGGAATTTTTTGTAGGGTTTTAATAACAATTATGGATGTATGTTTATATACATGTATATGCTATGTTATGAGTCTTAATGGAGATTATTATGCTTTGTGATTGTCATACATTTCAAATATAAGAAGTGAGATGTGGGTGGAAAGGTAGTGTTGAGGAATTGAGGATATTGAGAAATCCTTTTGGAAGTGCCATATTTGGCAGGAATTATGGCCATGGAGGGAGTTTTCCCATTTTGGATGGTAGAGACAAAGGACATAGAATTATTGTTATAGTAGAGTTTTGTTATGCACTTGAGTTGTTTGATGAAATGCCTAATAGAGGTTTGAGTATGAGTAGTGAACCTTAATTCTTGCAACATTGCATGTTGGCATTTCATAAGTGCATTAGTGGAGATGAACCATCCATAGGCATTAATTGTGCATTGAGAAGTGACTTAAGAAAGAGTAGGAAACTTTGTGTATGCACTTGCTCTAAGAGTAGAGAACTTTGTGGATGCAACTACTCTAAAGGTAGAGAGAATGAGAAGTGCTAGAGTAGAGTGAATGAGAAGAGTATTAGAAATGGGTTGATGCTTTGTGATCATCACCCGACAGTTATGAGAATTGGGTTGATGCTTTGTGATCATCACCCGATTAGTTATTAGAATCAGGTTGATGCTTTGTGATCATCACCCGATTAGTTATTAGAAACGGGTTGATGCTTTGTGATCGTCACCCGAAAGTCATGAGGAACGGGTAGGTGCTTTGTGGTCTCCATCCGATAGTTACGAAAACCGGGTAGGTGCTTCGTGATCCCTACTCGGTAGTCACTAAGAACGGGTTGGTGCTGTGTGAACTCCACCCGACAGTCATGAAGAGTGAGATGGTGCTGTGTGAACGCCATCCGGCCATACCTCCGGTAAGATGAGGCCATGACGTTTAGTAGGAAACAACAGAAAGTGTGAGGAAAGAATTAAGAGAAATACATACGGGGATAAACAGATAGAGGGTTTACTTAATAAGCATTATTTTGTGCTCACCCCATTATTTTCCTTTGTGGATTCAGGATCTAGGTGATGATGCAGTCGGAGGGGCGTCGACAAGCGAGGAGCAATAGCTACACTGTTTCCCCTGTTTTTTGTCTTTTTAAATGGCTTTTTGTAAATGATGCTATTTGTGTATAAAAGACTTATTACATAAAATAAAAAGAAAAGTTTTTGGCCCATTTTCTATTGTTATTATGCATGCATTGTACTAGTTTACAGCAGTTGTTACAATGATCCTACTCTTTTTCCTTGGAATAGACATGATAACATGCTATTATCTTGGTTTCTTGACTCCGTCTCTAATGGCATTGCTGGAAGTGTCATGTATTGTGAAACTGTTAGAAAAATATGGGTGGAGTTAGTAAAACGATTTGCTTAGTGCAATGGGCCTATGACATTCCAGATCAAGAAATAAATCTCAGATTTATCTCAAATGGACATGTCTATTATCAGTTACTACAGAAAACTAAAGAGTTTGTGGGATGATTTAGCTAACTACACCTTTGGCAGATCTTGCACTTGTGTTATGTGAATTATCATGATGAGTATGTCATTTAATTCCTAATGGGTTTGAATGATTCTTTTAGCCATACAAGGGGATAAATCTTGCTCTATGATCCTCTCCCTCCTCTTAACAAGGTTTTTACTATAGTCTTACAAAAAGAAAAGCAAAGGGATGTTGTAGTGGTGCCAGTTGAATCTGCAGCACTCTTAGCCCGAACAACACATGCTTGTAACACCTCCTCTTTACTACTCTTCTTATAATACATACTATGTAAATTATAGATATACATAGCGTATGAAAGATAGTGGGCTCAAATTTTTCTTTACTCATAAAAACATAATTCTTTACAAATACAAAATACTATGTATTAAAAACTTTCTACTTAATACAAAACATCATAGCTGGTGGACAGCGGTGCCAATACTCTCTGCTATTTGACGTCCATCAGACTGCTGCTCCTATTTCCTGCAAAACAGGGAAGAATAATGGGGTGAGCACAACAAGGCTCAGTAAGTAAATCCTCTACTACCTGTCCCCTCAACTCACTTTTTGGTTCTTCTTTACTCTATCGTTCTTCTATTTCTAATTCTCACTGTTTTTCTCTTTCTTTCTAATACTTTTATTCTCCTTTAATTCTGTTCTGCTCTTTTTATTCTTTCTTTCTCTCTGTTCTCATTCTCTTTTCTCCTTCTCTTATTCTTACTCACCATGAAGAAAAATCATGGTTCTTTCTTATTCTCATCATATTCACCATGAAGGAAAATCATGGTTCTCTCTCTTATTCTCGTCATATTCACCATGAAGGAAAATCATGGTTCTCTCCCTTATTCTCGTCATATTCACCATGAAGGAAAAATCATGGTGCATGCCTGTATGAGCTGTACATGCAATGAATACAAAAGAACTGCATGTTTCTTTCTTCTACTCTCTATTCTTACTAGCTCAAACTCTCTCATTCTTTCTCATACTCTCTCTTTCTATCTCATTCTTTCTCAAGCTTTCTCATTCTTTAATTCTCTCTATTATCTCATTCTCATCTCTCATAATTCATTTCTACTAACTCGCTTTTTGAATGTCACGACCCCATCTTACCGGAGGCACGACCGGGACTTCTCCCACTCTACATGACTTCTACTCATTCTCTTTCTGTCTCTCTTTCTCATAACTCTTTTCTGTTAACTTTCTGTTATAGGTCACGGCCTCATCTTACCGGAGGCACGGCTGGGTACTCATCCCACTCTTCGTAACCCTACTTATTGTCTCTCCTTATTCTTTCTCATGTTTGCTTATTCTTCCTTACTTGCATGTCACGACCTCATCTTACCAGAGGTATGGCTGGGTGGAGATCACAAAGCACCAACCCACTCTTCGTGATTTCTACTCATTCTCTGTCGATCGAACTCGGTCATGCATGGATTCGGAACCCTTGGCCACATGAGTGTATTCTTTCTCTCTCTCTGAATGTCACGGCCCCATCTTACCGAAGGCACGGCTGGAACCTCATGTTCCACTCTTTGTGACGGTCACGACCCCATCTTACTGGAGGCACGACTGGGGATCACAAAACACCCACTCTCGTGACTTTACTCATCACTCACGGGTTCCCCATCGCACAACCTACTATGTTCTCTTCTTTTGCTCTTAGAGTAGTTTATTCACAAAGTTCTCTACTTTTTCTTAATCTATTACTTATAGTGTAACTTATACTCAAAATTCTCTACTCGTTCTCAAGCTACTTCTCAAATATACAACTAATGCATCTGGATGGTTTATGCTCATTAATGCACTTATGAAATGCCAATATGCAATGTAGCAAGAATTAAGGCTCACTACTCATACTCATACTTCTCTTAGGCATTTCATCAAACAACTCATGTGCATACAAAAACTCTTCTCTGACTACAACTCTACTTCTCTTTTTAACCATCCAAAATGGGAGGAAACTCCCTTCTATGGACATGGTTCCTATCATAGAAGAGCACTCCCAAAATATCTACTTAATCTCCTCCAACTTCATGTCAAACTCATCACACATCAACACTTCCCATAAAGGAAATATCCAACATGTTATACTCTTCTCAGCTCAATTTCTCAACAAGTAGACATATAACTTAACTCAATTTCTCCATAAGCATCATATATACATGCATAAATAAATCTCTACTCAAGAATTTCTTAAACTTTAGCTTGAGTTGGATTTACTTACCTCATACTTGTGTAGTCTTCACTAAATCTCTCTACTCTTGTTGGATCTTATCTTTCCTTTATTTCCTAAGCATAATCTTAGTAAGAACTTAACCCTTACATAAATAAAACTCATAGCTAGAGTAGAGATTCTTACCTCTTCTTGCTTAGGATCAATTCTTTGTCAAATTCCAAGTCAAAACTCTCAAAAATCCCTTGGAAGATTGAGTGAGGAATTGAGAGAAAATGAGGGATGAAGAGGCAGTGGAAATGGGTGAAATGAAGGAGTTTAGAGAACTAAATGTAACTCCCCACTTGAGGTATGTAACTAATTTACGTTGCATTGCTTGAATCTTTATTGTTTTGCTCTTAATTGAGTTGTTATATTATTAATATTGTTTGGTTGGTCCTTGGTTGAATGGATGTTGTGAGTTAATTGAGTGGTTGCCCTAAAATTTGTAAAGACTTGGCGAATTTTTGTGTTACAAACTTATAGTGTAGGTTCTGTCAGTTTTCGCCGGGGCGAAGAAAGATTCTTCGCCGCGGCGAAGGGCTTGGAAAAAAAATGTGTATTGAGATTCTAGAGAATTCTTCCATAGGGGCAAAATGACCTTTCTACCCTTAATTAGCAGGAAAAGTGGGGAGTAAAATGTAAGAGAATTTTATGAGGAATATGCTAGAATGGGGGCGTGATTGTAATGAGTTAAAGGACAAGGATGGAATTCCTAAGGAAGAGCAAGGGTAAAATGGGGATGAATGAAAATAAATTGAGCTAAAAAGGGGTTAATTTTAGTAAATCCTTCATTCACTCTTCTTCCACCGCCTCTTCCATTCTCCATTTCCTCTCAATTCTTCCTTCAATCTTTCAAGAATTTTAAGAGTTTTTAGTTGGATCTTGGTAGAGAATTAATCTAAGGCATCCTAAGGTAAGGATTCTTGCCTTAGATGTGAATTTTTTCATATATTTGTACATTGAAGTCTTATGGTTTTATTGTTTAAAGTTGTAGAGAATGGACAAGTTACTAAGGAAAAGAGAAGTGTTAGTGGAATCACACCATCACCAGGTAAGTAAATCCCAATCCAAGTTGATATTTGAGAAATCCTTTGTGTAGAGATTTATTTATGCATGATATATGTTATATAAGTGAGAACTTGGGTTGAGATAAGTAGTTATTTTGTGGTTGTTAAATACACTTCAATTAAGAAGTGTGATGTGTGATGAGAATGTAGTTTGTGATGAAATTGGAGGAGATTGAGAAATCTTTTTGGAAGTGTTATGTTATGGCAGGGATTATAGTTTGGTGAGGGAGTTTTCTCCCATTTTGGATGGTTTAAGAGAGGGATAGAACTATAGATAAAGTAGAGTATTTGTATGCACACTAATTGTTTGATGAAATGCCTAAGAGAAGTATGAGCATGAGTGGTGAACCTTCATTTTTGCTACATTGCATAATGGCATTTCCTAAGTGCATTAATGAGCATGAACCATCCATATGCATTAATTATGCATTGAGAAGTAGTTCGAGAAAGAGTAGAGACCTTTGTGACTAACCTACACTAAGCATTAAGCTACACTATGAATCTAGTTTAAGAAAGAGTAGAGAACTATGTGAATGAACTACTCTAGGAGTGGAGAGAACGAGAAGAGCACAAAGAACGGGTTGGTGCTTTGTGATCTCTACCCGATAGGTATGAAAACGGTTGGTGCTTTGTGATCTCCACCCGATAAGTATGAGAATGGATTGGTGCTTTGTGATCTCCACCCAATAGGTATGAAAACGGATTAGTGCTTTGTGATCTCCACCCGATAAGTATGAGAATGGGTTGGTGCTTTGTGATCTCCACCCGATAAGTATGAGAATGGGTTGGTGCTTTGTGATCTCCACCCAAAAGTTGTGAAAAGCGGGTTGGTGCTTTGTGATCTCCACCCGATAAGTATGAAAACGGATTAGTGCTTTGTGATCTCCACCCGATAAGTATGAGAATGGGTTGGTGCTTTGTGATCTCCACCCGATAAGTATGAGAATGGGTTGGTGCTTTGTGATCTCCACCCAAAAGTTGTGAAAAGCGGGTTGGTGCTTTGTGATCTCCACCCGAAAGTTGGGAAAAATGGGTTGGTGCTTTGTGATCTCCACCCGAAAGTCACGAAGAGTGGGATGGTGCTGTGTGAACTCCACCCAGCCGTGCCTTCGGTAAGATGAGGCCGTGACATACAATAGCAGTTAAGTAAAGAGAGCTCTGTGAAAGATGAGTACTGTAAGGAAAGAATTAGAGAGAGAGTTACGGGGACAGTCGAGTAGAGGATTTACTTACTGAGCATTATTTCATGCTCACCCCATTGTTTTTCTTTGTGGTTACAGGATCTAGGTGAGAACGCGGTTGGATGGACATCGGCAAGTGAAGAGTGATAGCTGCACTGTCCACTGTTTTCATACCATTTTTTAAATGATACTCTGTTTTGTATAAGTATGTTTATATGTAATAAAAGAAAACTTTGGGCCTATTTACTTTTCTACTATACATATATTCTACTTGATATATTTCTACAAGTATCCTCGTGTAAAACAGTCATTACATTTTTGGTATCAGAGCAAAGATTTTGGGATGTGACAGTGTACTTTTCTCATCGCCACGACGTCCGATAACTGACTGTGTGAGTTAATTCTTTCCTTACTATAAGTGTTTCTCGAATTGATAAAATGTTGTCTTGTAGATGAGGTGTAGTACCCGAAAGCGTGGTAAAGGTGTGACGAATGAGGGAGAATCTTCTAACCCACTAGAAGCTATGCCTCCTCCCTTGGATGAAGCTAGAGTTCGGGGGATTATACAGCAAGTTATGGCTGAAACCCAAGGGAGAGTTGTAGCCCCCATGCAGGTACCACCAGCTACGAATGTAGGAAGAGAACAACTGGTACCTCCCCCAGTACATAACAGAGTTGAACCAATTTATGGTCTTCCTAGTCAACATCAACCTTCAAAGTTTAAGGGTACTATGGACCCAGTAATAGCCAAAGAATGGTTTAGGTCTATAGAGCGAACAATAGGTTTATTCCCCATGACGGACCAGGAGAAGATCTGGTATGCGAGTTTCTTATTTCTGGGTGATGCCCGAATTTGGTGGGAATTAATGGAAGAAACTCATGATGTGGCAAAGATGACTTGGGAAGAGTTTAGGCCAGAGTTTGAGGCCAAGTATAGAACAGAGGACCGAGTTCATGAGAAGGTCCAAGAATTTATTGGCTTGCAACAGGGATCTAGTACCGTGAAGGAGTACTCGGTGAAGTTTAACTCCCTTGCAAGGTTTGCACCCAGAATAGTTAGTACTCCGGCATTGAGAAGAGATAAGTTTGTACATGGGTTGAAGCTGGAGATAGCTCAGGATATAATGACAAGTTCTGATCCCCCTTGAACCTATAGTGAGGCCTTGAGGTGAGCAATGAGGGCGAAAATCTTTGAAAACAAAATTCCCTTAGTAGGTTCTTCAACAGGACCAAGTGAGTCATCCTCCGCCCTGCAAAGAGAGAAACTAGAGGGTGTAAAAGGTAAAGAAATGAAAAATTAGAAGAAGAAATTTCAGTTTAGACAGAACAGAAGAGAGTGGAAGAACAAGCAACCCCGGACGGAAGGGTTTCCTCTTTGCCCTAAATGTGGGAGGAACCACTCAAGAGAGTGTATGAGAGACCAGAGGGTATGTTATAGATGTCGACAGTCGGGGCACTTGATGAGAGATTGCAAAGCCCCTCTTCCACCACCCGCACAGAGTTCTGGAGGTACTACGAATGCCAGAGTGTTTATAGTGGCACAGGGTGAAGCAGAGGCTAGTCTATCAGCCGTTACTGGTCAGTTATTATTTCATTCTATTCCTTTGTATGCTTTAATTGATTCAGGAGCCACTCATTCTTTTATATCATATGGAATGATTGAGAGGTTAGGTTTGAAACCTATGAGAGTGACTCAACCCATTAAGATAGAGTTACTCGATGGGGTTAGTGTTCTGACGCAAGATATATTGTCAGGAGAGTTTGTAGTGATCCAGGGTAGAGATTTAATGGTTGATCTAATAGTTTTTTATATGCCCAACTTTGATGTGATATTGGGCATGAATTTCCTAGGGAGATATGGGGTAGAGATTGATTGTCGGAAGAAGAAAGTGAGATTTAATCTCGATAATGGAGATAAATTTAGTTTTGGAGAGGGCCATCAATTGAGCATGTTGATTAGTAGTGTGAAGGTTAGAAAGATGTTGAGAAAGGGGTGTTCGGGATATATTACCCATGTAGTTCAGAGTGGTGATGTTCCCCAGCCAGAGATTCAGAGGGTGCCAGTAGTTAGAGAGTTTCTAGATGTGTTTCCGGAAGAGTTACCAGGTTTGCCCCTAGAAAGGGAGGTTGAGTTTAGTATCGAACTAGCACCAGAAACATCACCAATATCCAAAGTCCCTTATCGAATGGCCCCAGCAGAGCTTCAAGAATTATAAAAGCAACTCCAAGAGCTTTTGGATAAAAGTTTTATCTGACCGAGTCATTCTCCCTGGGGAGCTCCAATTTTGTTTATGAAGAAGAAAGATGCGTCACTACGGATGTGTATTGATTATATAGAGTTGAATAAAGTGACAATGAAGAACAAGTACCCATTACCTCGCATTGATGATTTGTTTGATCAGTTAAAAGGAGCCGCAGTGTTTTCTAAAATTGATTTGAGGTCAGGGTACCATCAGGTAAGAGTGACTGAGCAAGATGTGGCTAAGACTACCTTTCGTACAAGGTATGGGCATTATGAATTTGTAGTAATGCCGTTTGGTTTGACTAATGCCCCAGCAGTTTTTATGGACTTGATAAATCGGGTGTTCCATGATTATTTGGATCGGTTTATAGTGGTTTTTATTGATGATATCTTGATTTATTCTGAGTCAAGAGAAAAGCATGAGGAACACTTGAGAATAGTGTTGCAATGGCTGAGAGAAAAGAAGTTGTATGCAAAATTTTTTAAGTGTGAGTTTTGGCTTGATCAAGTGATATTTCTGGGCCATACTGTTTCTAAGGAAGGGATTTCGGTGGATCCAAGTAAAGTGCAGGCAATCCTTGAATGGCAGAGATCGAGGACAGTGAAAGAAGTCAGGAGTTTCTTAGGCTTAGCAGGTTACTACCGGCGATTCGTAGCAGGGTTCGCCCAGTTGGCTAAATCGTTAACAGCTCTTACCAAACGGAGAACTCCTTTTGTATGGTCAGAAGCATGTGAGAAGAGCTTCCAGGAGTTAAAGAAGAGATTAACGACAGCTCCTGTGTTAGTGTTACCACAGGAGGGTGTAGATTATGACATTTATTCAGATGCCTCATTGGAAGGACTTGGTACCGTGTTAATGCAGTTAGATAGGGTGATAGCATATGCCTCTCAGCAATTGAAAGAGTATGAGACGAGATACCCTACGCATGATCTAGAGTTGGCCGCTGTGGTCTTCGCATTAAAGATTTGGAGGCATTACCTTTATGGTGCCAAAAGTAATATCTACACCGATCATAAGAGTTTAAAGTATTTCTTCACTCAGAAAGAGCTGAACATGAGACAGAGAAGGTGGTTAGAGCTGGTTAAGGACTATGAGTGTGAGATTGAGTATCAACCGGGGAAGGCCAATGTAGTAGCCGATGCCTTGAGGAGAAAGGCTTATCTGTCTCAGCTCACTAAACAGAAAGAGTTGATAGAAGAAATATGTAAAGAGTGGATTGAAATAATTCCAGGAAGGATTGCCAGGTTAGAGGTTCAGTCTACTTTGCTGGAGGAAGTCAGAGACAAGCAAGTGGCCGATGAGTGGTGTTAGAAAATAGTTCAGCAAGTGCATGAGGGCAAGACAACAAAGTTTCAAGTAAAGGATGGTGTCCTCTATTTCATAAATAGGTTGTGTATTCCTCCAAGTGATGAGTTGAAGAAGAAAATTCTTGTGGAGGCTCATGACACACCATACACTGCTCATCCTGGAGCAACCAAAATGTATCAAGATGTAAAGAAAGGCTATTGGTGGCCAGGTATGAAAAGAGACATTGCAGAATTTGTAGCTAAATGTTTGGTTTGTCAGCAGGTGAAAGCAGAACACCAATGGCCGTCAGGGTTGCTTCAACCACTGAGTATTCCCGAGTGGAAATGGGAAGTATTTCGATGGACTTTACCACAGGTGTCCCAAGAGTACAGAAAGGGTATAACGCTATATGGGTGATTGTGGATAGGTTAACCAAGTCAGCCCATTTCCTTCCAGTAAAGGAGAGCACTACTGTAGATCAGTTGGCTCAGATTTATATTAAGGAGATAGTCAGGTTGCATGGTGTGCCTAAGACAATAGTGTCAGCTAGAGATTCCAGGTTTGTTTCAGCTTTCTGGATGAGTTTATAGAGGAATTTGGGTACCCGTTTGACATTCAATACTACCTATCATCCCCAGACGGATGGCCAAACAGAGAGAACGAATCAAGTGCTTGAGGATATGTTGAGAGCCTGCTGCATGAATTATAGAATGTCATGGCATGAAATGTTACCTTTGGTGGAGTTTGCCTACAATAATAGTTATCAGTCTACAATTAAGATGGCGCCTTACGAGGCTTTGTATGGTAGACGATGTAAGTCTCCACTACATTGGGATGAGATCAGCGAAAAGGATGAGTTGAATACAGTTCTTGGGCCGGAGATGACTTTGAAGATGCTAGAGGATGTAAGGTTAATAAGAAACAGAGTGAAACAAGCCCAAGACAGATAGAAAAGTTATGCCGACTTGAAGAGGAAAGAAATTGAGTTCCAAGTGGGCGATAAAGTGTTTCTGAAAGTTTCCCCCTACAAGCGAGTGATGCGCTTCGGGAATAAAGGGAAGTTAGCACCGAGATATATAGGTCCATTTGAGATTTTATAGCGAGTGGGAAAGGTGGCCTACAGATTGGCACTACCACATAGTATGGACAAGGTGCATGATGTTTTTCATGTCTCGATGCTTCGGAAGTACCTAAGTGATCCCTCCCATATCTTAAGTATAGAGGACATTGCCTTAGAAGAGAATTTTGTGTATGAAGAGCGCCCAGTTCAGATTTTAGATCGAAGGATTAAAGAGCTCCGGAATAAGAGTATTTCGTTAGTGAAGGTCTTTTGGAGAAATCACAAGGTAGAAGAGGCCACATGGGAAGTTGAGCAAGATATGCAGAATCGTTACCTGGAGTTGTTTGTGTGAATTTTGGGGACGAAATTCTTTTAAGGGGGGAGAATTGTAACACCCTACTTGAGGTATGTAACTAATTTATGTTGCATTGCTTAAATCTTTATTGTTTTGCTCTTAATTGAGTTGTTATATTGTTAATATTGTTTGGTTGGTCCTTGGTTGAATGGATGTTGTGAGTTGGTTGAGTGGTTGCCCTGAAATTTGTAAAAACTTGGCGAATTTTTGTGTTACAAACTTACGGTGTAGGTTCTGCCAGTTTTCGCCGGGACAAAGAAATATTCTTCGCCGCGGCAAAGGGTTTGGAAAAAAAATGTGTATTGAGATTCTAGAGAATTCTTCCAGAGGGGCAAAATGACCTTTCTACCCTTAATTAGCAAGAAAAGTGGGGAGTAAAATGTAAGAGAATTTTATGAAGAATATGCTAGAATGCGGGTGTGATTGTAATGAGTTAAAGGACAAGGATGGAATTACAAAGGAAGAGCAAGGGTAAAATGGGAATGAATGAAAATAAATTGAGCTAAAAAGGGGTTAAGTTTAGTAAACCCTTCATTCACTCTTCTTCCACCGCCTCTTCTATTCTCCATTTCCTCTTAATTATTCCTTCAATCTTTCAAGGATTTTAAGATTTTTTAGTTGGATCTTGTAGAGAATTAATCTAAGGCATCCTAAGGTAAGGATTCTTGCTTTAGATGTGAATTTTTGCATATATTTGTACATTAAAGTCTTATGGTTTTATTGTTTAAAGTTGTAGATAAGGGACAAGTTACTAAGGAAACGAGAACTGTTAGTGGAATCACACCATCACCAGGTAAGTAAATCCCAATCCAAGTTGATATTTGAGAAACCCTTTGTGTAGAGATTTATTTATGCATGATATATGTTATATTAGTGAGAACTTGGGTTGAGATAAGTAGTTATTTTGTGGTTTTTAAATACACTTCAATTGAGAAGTGTGATGTGTGATGAGAATATAGTTTGTGATGAAATTGGAGGAGATTGAGAAATCTTTTTTGAAGTGTTATGTTATGGCAGGGATTATAGTTTGGTGAGGGAGTTTTCTCCCATTTTGGATGGTTCAAGAGAGGGATAGAACTATAGATAAAGTAGAGTATTTGTATGCACACTAATTGTTTGATAAAATGCCTAAGAGAAGTATGAGCATGAATGGTGAACCTTCATTTTTGCTACATTGCATAATGGCATTTCCTAAGTGCATTAATGAGCATGAACCATCCATATACATTAATTGTGCATTGAGAAGTAGTTTGAGAAAGAGTAGAGAACTTTGTGACTAACTTACTCTAAGCATTAAGCTACACTATGAATCTAGTTTGAGAAAGAGTAGAGAACTTTGTGACTAACCTACTCTAAGCATTAAGCTACACTATGAATCTAGTTTGAGAAAGAGTAGAGAACTGTGTGAATGAACTACTCTAAGAGTAGAGAGAATGAGAAGAGCACTAAGAACGGGTTGGTGCTTTGTGATCTCCACCCGATAGGTATGAAAACGGGTTGGTGCTTTGTGATCTCCACCCGATAAGTATGAGAATGGGTTGGTGCTTTGTGATCTCCACCCGAAAGTTGGGAAAAGCGGGTTGGTGCTTTGTGATCTCCACCCGGTAGTTACAAAAGCGGGTTGGTGCTTTGTGATCTCCACCCGAAAGTCACGAAGAGTGGGATGGTACTGTGTGAACTCCACCCAGCCGTGCCTCCGGTAAGATGAGGCCGTTACATACAGCAGCAGTTAAGTAAAGAGAGTTGTGTGAAAGATGAGTACTATAAGGAAAGAATTAGAGAGAGAGTTACGGGGACAGTCGAGTAGAGGATTTACTTACTGAGCATTATTTCGTGCTCACCCCGTTGTTTTTCTTTGTGGTTGTAGGATCTAGGTGAGAACGCGGTTGGATGGGCATCGGCAAGCGAAGAGTGATACCTACACTGTCCACTGTTTTAGTACCATTTTGTAAATGATACTCTGTTTTGTATAAATATGTTTATATGTAATAAAAGAAAACTTTGGGCCCATTTACTTTTGCTACTATACATATATTCTACTTGATATATTTCTATAAGTATCCTCGTGTAAAACATTACACTAAACCCTTATTAGCTCATATAATATACACTCTTTCCCATTTAGCCCTTACTCTTTCTTGAAAATTCCATCTTTATCCTTTAATTCTTTACAAACTCACCCCCATTTTACACTATTCTCCATGAAATTTCCTTGCATTTTACTCCCCACTTTTCCTGCTAATTAGGGGTAAAATCGTCATTTTGCTCTTAGGAAAGAATTCTCTAGAAAACTAAAACAAAACTCAGCCGGCCCTTCGCCACGGCGAAGGATTCTCTGTCGCCCCGGTGAAGAATTACAGAAACGACATTGCAAATTCAGAGTCGATGTCGCGAAGCTTCTTCCTCGCCCCGACGAAGGCTGCAACTCCAAAATCCACCAAGTCTTGATCAATTCCAAGGTAAACACTCAACCAAACCCAAAACATAAACTCAACTAAGGGCCAACCAAACAACATGAACAATATACAAACTCATTTAGGAGCAATTCAGTAACCCTTTAGGCCATACCATAAACAATGGCTACGTATCTCAAGTGGGGCATTACAATGCCTCACAGAGAAACTTGAATTCCAACAAGAACACAAAGAAAGGTCAATTGAATTGTACTCATTGTGGAGGTAACAACCACACCATGGATAAGNTGTTAGAAAAATATGGGTGGAGTTAGTAAAACGATTTGCTTAGTGCAATGGGCCTATGACATTCCAGATCAAGAAATAAATCTCAAATTTATCTCAAATGGACATGTCTATTATCAGTTACTACACAAAACTAAAGAGTTTGTGGGATGATTTAGCTAACTACACCTCTGGCAGATCCTGCACTTGTGGTTATGTGAATTATCAAGATGAGTATGTCATTCAATTCCTAATGGGTCTGAATGATTCTTTTAGCCATACAAGGGGATAGATCTTGCTCTATGATCTTCTCCCTCCTCTTAACAAGGTTTTTGCTATGGTCTTACAAAAAGAAAAGCAAAGGGATGGTGTAGTGGTGCCAGCTGAATCTGTAGCACTCTTAGCCCAAACAACACATGCCTCACAGAGAAACTTGAATTCCAACAAGAACCCAAAGAAAGGTCAATTAAATTGCACTCATTGTGGAGGTAACAACCACACCATGGATAAGTGTTTCAAACTACATGGTTATTCCCCAAGTTATAAAGGTGCTAAAGGTAAGGGAGGTAATGATGGTGTTTGGAACGATCAAGCAAATCAAGTTACAGCATCTAATATAGGGGGATCCTCACATGTTGGAAATTCATCACACAGCCTGACTGCCGAGCAATATCACCAGCTTCTTGATCTCCTCAAGGTTTCTAACTCTCATTCTCATGGACCGAGTCAAGACATAGGTAACATCTCTCCATTGTCTATGACAGGTTACATTTGCAGTTTTGTTTCCTCTATTTCTTCTGATTGCTGTTTCATGTCCTCAATTTTTTATTCAATGTTTACTACTCATAAAGCTATTCCAAATGGCTCCTAGATCATTGATACAGGAGCCACTGAACATATCATTCACACTTCTTCATTGTTTACACAAAATATTGTAAAAGTAAGGTCACATGTTGAATTGCCAAATGGATCTGCTGTGCTTGTTACACATATAGGATCTATTAGATTATCTGATACATTGGTCTTGACTGATGTATTATGTGTTCCATCATTCTCCTTTAATTTTATTTGTTAGTCAGTTGACAATGAAGCAGCATTGTACTTTAACCTTTTCTTCAGTTTTTTGTCACATCCAGGGCCGATCCAATTGGAATGGGTAGAAGAGCAAATGGCCTATATTTTTGGAGCTTCTTGATTCTCACAGATCCACTTAGTCTACAACAATTTCTTTTTAAGTTTTTACTTCCCATAAACATATGAGCAAAACAGATGTTTGGCATTGCCATTTAGGCCATATTCCTATTTCTAAACTTTCCATGTTGCAAGATTATATATCAAATGTTAACAAAGATGTTTTTCATAAATGTCAAATCTATCCTATGGCTAGACAACATGGATTACCTTGCAATTCAAGCAACATTCCTTTTAAACAACCTTTTGAATTAATACACTGTGACATATGAAGACCTTTTCCAGTACCCTCACTTGATGGTCCAATTTTTTTCTTAACTATAGTGGATGATTTCATTAGGTGTACTTGGGTTTACCTTATGGCACATAAGTCACAAGTCCAATCTCTCATCCATCAATTTTTCCAATATGTCCAAACTCAATTTAGTGCCACCATCAAACAACTCAGGTCTGATAATGGAAATGAATTCAAAATGCTAGAGTTTTTCAAAACCAATGCTATCCTTCACTAATTAAGCTGCTTTGAAACACCACAGCAAAATGTTGTGGTAGAGAGGAAACACCAACACATCTTAAATGTGGCAAGATCTCTCTGTTTCCAAGTAGTTCCACCTTTAAAATTTTGAGGCTATTGTGTTTTAACAGCTATTTACATCATAAATAGGATCCTTACACCTCTTCTTGAAGGGAAGAGTCCCTATGAAAGTGTATTATCTTAGCCTCCTCCATATAATCACATGCACATTTTTGGTTACTTGTGTTTTGCATCCACATTGTCAAGGTCAAGAACAAAGTTTGATCCTCACGGTATCAAAGGTTACACACTGAATGATTTCAAAGAAAATAAAGTTTTTATCTCATGAGATGTAGTTCTCCATGAGAATGTATTTCCATATGCTGATAAACCTTTACTAGAGTCCAATTCATAGCTTGACATTCCTTTTCAAATTGTTTATGATACAACCCTTGATACTGATAATACCAACAATCCTGAATTTAATTCACAATCAGCAAACATAGAACCACTTTCTGATTCACCAATTGAGCCTGACACAAATGTGATTTTAGACACTTTACCATCCCAAGAAACAGTTGCTGCTATCCCAAATGAAGCAGAAGTTCGAAGATATGTGAGAACTAAAAGGTAGCCAAAATACCTACAAGATTATCACTACATGCTGTCTACTCATTCCAATTGCACTTCATTGGAGCTGTCCAAGCATAAAGGTACCAGATATCCTATTCACTCTTATCTTTCATATCATAAATTATCCTCAGTTTATAGACCTTATGTATTAGCCATCTCCTCCAACATAGAACCATAGACTTATCAAAAGGCAATGAATATTCCTCACTGGCAAGAAGCTATGAGATTTGAGGTTAGAGCTTTGGAGGAAAATGATGCAAATTTACTTTTAAAAATACTTGATATTTTATTCAAACTGAGCTAGCCTTTTAATAGGCAATACAATTCAACAACCTTAGCATAAACGTAGGATCACTAATGTGCAGAAAACTAAACCACTTTCTGTTACAATAAAACCTATAGACTAGGTAAATTAAAACAAATTGAGACATGGACTTCCTAAATACTAGGACTTATAAACAAACTTTAATTAAATAAATAAATTCCAACAAACCCTCCCTTAGACTGAAAGTTTAAAAACTTTAGTTTAACAATTATGCAGAACATTCCATTAAATTTGATCTTCCAGTGCATAAACTCCAACTAACTTTCTCAGCTTTACAAAACTAGCTAATTTGAGGGGTTTAGTAAAAATATCAGCTACCTGGTCTTCACTTTTTCAGTAGACAAGATCAATAACTTCATCCTTTGTGAGATCACGTAAGAAGTGATACCTCACATCTATGTGCTTGCATCTTCCATGAAAAACAGGGTTCTTTGAAAGCTTAATTGCTGAACTGTTATCACAAAAAATTTGAGTAGAACCTGTTTGTTTAAACTTCAGCTCTTCAAGAATTTTTCTCAGCCAAATTGCTTGACACGCACAAAAGTTGCTGCCACAAACTCAGCCTCAGCTGTTGACAAAGTAACTATTGGTTGATTCTTTGATGGCCATGAAACAGCTATAGAACCTAGCATAAAGCATATCCGGATGTACATCTTCTGTCATCTAAATCTCCAGCATAATCACTATATGTGAACCCAAACAAATCTGATTATTCCCCCTTTTTGTAGAAAAGCCCAAACTTAGTAGTACCATGCAAATACCAAAGAATCCTCTTTGCAGCTAGAAGATGGATCTCCTTTGGTTTCTCTGTATACCTGCTGATAAGACTTACTGCATGCATTAAATCCGGTTGTGTTGCTGTCAAATACATCAAACTTCCAACAATTTACTTGTAAAGAGTGTTGTCAATCCTTTTTCCTGTTGGATCTTTCACAAGCTTCAATCCTTTCTCGACTGGAGTAGTAACTGAGTTGTAGTTCTTCATATGAAACTTGTCTAAAATTTCTTGGGCATATTTCTTTTGTGACACAAAAATTCCAGCATCAGGTTACACTACTTCTATGCTAAGAAAATAGTGCATCATCCCAAGATCAGACATATCAAACTCAAGCATCATGGATTGCTTAAACTTTTCAAACATGACTCTATCATTTCCAGATTAAATCAGATCATCAACATATAAGCATACCACAAGCAGTTATACTCCATTTTCAATTTTTGTGTTAAGAGTATGCTCATTTGGGCATTTTTTTAAAACCTTCCTTACAAAAATAAGAATCTATACGACTATACCAAGCTCTGGGTGCTTGTTTTAGTCCATATAGAGCCTTTTTTAGCTTATAAACTTTATGCTCAATGCCAAATTTCACATAACCAGGAGGTTGATCAATAAATACCTTTTCATGTAAGTCTCTATGTAAAAATGCCGATTTCACGTCCAATTGGAAGATAGGCCATGAGTTTTGAGTTGCCAGCACAATCACCAATCTGATTGTATCGTGTCTTGCAACTAGAGCAAACACTTCTTTATAATCCATGCCAAACTCTTGTTTGTAGCCTTTAGCCACTAAATGCACCTTGTATTTGTCTACCTCACCATTTTCGTTCAGCTTCGTCCTATAAACCCACTTAACACCAATCGTCTTCTGCCCCTTTGAAAGTTCTGTCAACTCCCATGTATGATTCTGTTCAATGGCTGCTATCTCTTCATCGATAGCCTACTGCCACTTGACTTCCTTGTAAGCATCTTCAAACCTAACAAGATCACAATCTAAAAAAATTGCAAAATAAGTAAGTGGGTCCTTATCTTCATCTTGAGGTTGATTAATTTTGCTAACTTCATAATCTCTCATCCATGCTAGCTGTTTTCTAGTTCGTTGAGGTCATGTGTTGCTGCAACTTTGTTGTTGATTTGTAACTTCAGTTGTTAGACAGCTTTCAGCTCCAACTGTTAGTTGTTGCTCCTTGTCATGATCATCACTATCAAAGTCTATTGAAATTTGCTGCATGCCTAGACCTTCACCCCATGGCCAGAATTTTTCTTCATCAAACACCACATCATGACTGATAATTACTTTCTTAGTGATAGGATTGTACAACTTGTAAGCTTTTGACTGATCACTAACACCAAGAAAGATAGATTTTTCAGCCTTGTGATCAAGTTTTGTTCTCTTCTGATCTAGAATGTGGGCATAAGCGATGCAACCAAAAATTTTGAAGTAATCAACTGTAGGTTTACGGCCATTCCAAGCTTCCTCTAGTGTCATAGTTTGAACAACATGAGTAGGACTTCTATTCAGAACATGAGCACTCCAGCTAACAGCTTCGGGCCAAAATTCTTTTGGAATGTTGCTTCTCTTTAAGAGGCTTCGCACCATATTAAGAATTGTACGATTTTTCCTTTTGCTCACTCCATTTTGTTGGGGAGAGTAGGCTACTGTAAATTGTCATTTTATCCCGTGCGATTCACAAAAATTTACAAACTTGTGAATTGTATTCTCCACCACAATCAGTGCGAAGGACTTTTATTAGCTTTTCAACTTCTTTCTCAACAAAGGCCTTAAAGCTTCTAAAAACTATAAAGGCTTCAGATTTTTCCTGCAAAAAATAAACCCAAGTCTTCCGACCAAAATCATCAATGAACGTTATAAAATAACGTTTACGTCCATTGGATTTTGGATTTATTGGTCCATAAAAGTCAAAATGAACCAATTCTAAAGGTTTCTTGGCTCTCCAAGATTTTCCTTTTGGAAAGCTATCACGAGGTTGTTTCCCAACAGCACACTATTTACAAGTTTTTGTAGGATAATCAAAGTGAGGAAGACCAGCTACCATTTCTTTTGCTGTAAAGCCTTTAATCCTCCAAAATTCAGGTGCCCATATCGATAATGTAACAGCCATGCCAAATTCATCAATTTTGCCATAAAGCAAGAGTTGCCAATATTCTGAAAATATAGAGGGAACATCCAATTCGCAATCATGCTAACTTTAGCAACCAATCCATGCTTGGAATCTTGGATTTTGCTGACTCCATCTTTGATAATAACTTCAAATCCCTTCTCTTGTAGTTGACCCACACTAAGTAAATTTGTTTTTAGATCTGGAACAAAAACAACATTAGAGATAGTTTGAACAGATGTGGCCTTAGTTTGGACTTTTACCTTTCCCTTTCCCTTAATAGAAACTGAAGAATTATCTCCAAACTTTATGGTTGTACAAAAAGTTTCATCCAAGTCAGAAAATGTAGACCTGTCTCCACACATATGGTTGTTGCAGCTCGTATCCAGATACCACAAAATTTTGTGGGTTTCTTCCTTGGGATCACTCACCATCAACAAGGAAACTTCCTCTTTGTTCTCATTTGATTCAACCAAGTTAGACCTTTCCCCTCAATGTTTATTTAAATTTGTATGGCATTCTGAGCAATAATGGCCATACCTGTGACAATGGAAGCATTCAACGTTTGATTTGTCTGTTGACTTTGACTTATATCTGGTTGAATTCTGACCATCACGTCCCTTCCGTTCTCCTTGAATGTCAACACCTTTATTCTCGCCTTGTCTGTGGTGTGAATTCTTTCCTCTCTAACCTCCATTTCCATGCCATGATCCTTTTGGATTTGTTGCCACTTGTAACGCCTGCTCTTCTTTGTCCTGCTGGTTTATCTTATGCTCATGTACCAGCAAGGAATTTTTCAATTCATCCATTGAAAGAGTATCAATATCTTTAGATCCTCAATAGAACAAATCACAAAATTAAAATTTGATGGCAGTGAATGAAGAATCTTTTCAACAATGGTGACATCCTCAAGCTTCTCCCCGTGAATTCGCATCTTGTTTGCAATTGCCATTGTCCTCGAAAAATATTCTAAAACAGACTCTCTCGCCTTCATTTGAAGAACCTCGAACTCTCGATGAAGAGCTTGGCAGGGCACACGCTTCGCCTTTGTGTTGCCTTGGAACTTCTTCTTCATAGAGTCCCAAATTTGCTTGGAGGTGTCCTTGCAAAGAATTGTTTCCAGAATTTAACGATCAATTGCTTGGAAAAGGTAATTCTTTGCCTTCAAATCCTTCAGCTTCAACGTTTCTAGGTATGTCCTCTACGTATCAGTCAATGTTGTATCGGCTGTTGGTTCTGCTACTCCAAAATCTACCACCTGCCAATACTCTTTGGACCTCAGGAAATTATCTATTAGCATGCTCCAATGGTCGTAGTGACCATCAAAACGAGGAATAGCTGGTTGCACAAAGTTTCAGAAGCCATGAACAAATTGCTAATACAATGAAGAAGAAAAAATGCTTGTTGCTACACACTATTTCTTTCTCACTTGTCCCTCTTGGTGGCTCTAATACCACTGATGCAAATTTACTCATAAAAATACTTGATATTTTATTCAAACTGAGCTAGCCTTTTAATAGGCAATACAATTCAACAACCTTAGCATAAACATAGGATCACTAACGTGCAAAAAACTAAACCACTTTCTGTTACAATAAAACCTATAGACTAGGTAAATTTAAAACAAACTGAGACATGGACTTCCTAAATACTAGGACTTCAAAACAAACTTTAATTAAATAAATAAATTCCAACAGAAAATGGTACTTGGATTGTTACAGATTTACCACCTGATAAGGAAGCAGTAGGGTTTATAAAATCAAACACAATTCAGATGGAAGTATAGAGAGATATAAGCCCAGGTTAGTTGCTAAGGGTTATACCCAACATGAGGGTATCGATTATCAAGAAACGTTTTCATCTGTGGTGAAAATGGTAACAGTCAGATCCGTTCTTGCCCTTGCTGCCAGCCAAGGTTGGTATTTGCACGAGTTAGATGTCAACAATTTGTTCCTTCATGGAGAATTAGTTGAAGAAGTGTACATGTAGTTACCACAAGGCTTTCATATTGCAGATCAGTCTAAGGTGTTACGATTAAATAAATCTTTATATGGCCTCAAGCAGGCCTTTCCACAATGGTTCCAAAAGTTTTCTAGCACACTCATGGATCATGGTTTTCAACAGTCTGATGCAAATCCATCTCTATTCACAATGAAAGATAAAGATACTTTTATTATCTTATTGGTGTACGTAGATGACATGGTACTTGCAACTAATGATCTTACTAAGATAAAGTCTTTTACAGATTTTCTACACTCACATTTTAAGCTAAAGGACTTGGGGCCATTACAACTTTTCCTTGGTTTTGAGGTAGCAAGATCTACAAAGGGGATTGCAGTGTGTCAACAAAAGTATGCTTTGGAGTTGTTGGAGGAGACTGGGTTGTTCGGAGCAAAACCATCTCACATTCCCATGGATCCTAGTATAAAACTCTCAAACTTTCAAAGAGCTTTATTTACGGACGTGAGCCAGTACAGGCGTTTAATTGGGAGACTGTTATATTTGACTCACACTAGGCTTGATATAGCCTATAGTGTTCATGTTCTTAGCTAGTTTTTAAACTAGCCAAGAGTTCCTCATTATGAAGCTACCTTGAAAATTTTGAGATATATCAAAGCTTCTCCTGCAGAGGGTTTATTTTTCCCCAAAGATTCATCTACTAATTTGAGTGGTTTTTGTGACTCTGATTGGGTTTTTTGTCTAGACACAAGGAGATCAGTTACTGGCCTTTGCATTTTCTTGGGGAATGCAATGAAATCATGGAAGGCAAAGAAGCAAACACATGGTGTCACGTTCATCTGCAGAGGCAGAATATAGGGCTCTAGGATCACTCATAGTTGAAATCATCTAGGTTCTGTAGCTTCTTAAGGACTTGGGAGTCAATCATGATCAACCTGTATCAGTCTATAGTGATAGCAAAGCAACTCTCCTTATTGCTGCCAACCTTGTCTATCACAAGAGAACAAAACATATAGAAGTGGATTGCCACTTGTTCGAAAGATAATGCAGCAAAAGATTATAAAACCTTTTCATGTTCCTTCCACTTAGCAACTTATGGACATCTTCACTAAGCCATTGAATAAGTTACTTTGCACTTCAATGTTATCCAAGATGGGCATTCTCAATATACATTTCTCCTGCTTCATCTTGAGAGAGGTTATTAAAATTCCACATCAGTATGTTTGTTAGCGTAAAATACCGATCAATAGGTGTGGTAGATTCATTTCTATTAGTTAGTTTTTCTTTTTCTTTTTCCTTTTAGTTTATGCTTCTAGTTTAATTAATTTTCATTCTTTTCTCCTTTATGTCAGACTATTTGCTTCTCTCATTTTGTGCAAAGTAGAACTAAATCATTGCCATTTTTCTTCAATATTGTCATCTCTTATAACGTCACTCACCTAGTAAGTGCATTCTATAGAATTAAAATTACATTGCGACGGAGAGGTTGAAGAGATAATGATCCAGCCGGCCTCGATGATGTCAAAATATTAATATATTTAACTTTATATGATTGTATTTATGTTGGGACTCGTCACCATGAAGTGAGAGCAAGCCTGATTTTCCATGGAATTTAATATTGTTAGAAGATTGAGGTTGTTTGTATCTCTTATTGTCTTTCAAGTCAGTAGAGTAGTTGTATTAGTTGAAGTTTTTTGGTTAAAATGTATGGTGATCCTTATTTTAAGGAACTTTTGTTTCTTTGTGTATGTTGTGCTTTAAGTAAGGAATGGTGCTTCAGTTTTTTATATTTTTTGTTAGTCATGTACATTGTATTGACGTATATGTGAATGAAAAAAGCTTCAACTCTCGTCAGTTTTTCTCTCTGTTTTTCTTTCCTCTATTTCTCTTGATTTGCTTCCTTACTACATAAATTTGTCTTGCTTCATCTGTCTCATTTATTCTCAGCCTTGACAACATGGTATCAAAGCTTTTCTGATCTTAAGGGGTGTGTTCATTCTATAGTTATCAGAGTTTTAACATTCTGTTTTCATCACTAGTTCACCATGGCTTCTTCATCTTCATCCATGTCACCACCAGTTTATAACAGTGAGCTTTATAATTTATGGGTTCTCAAAATGAAAGCCCACATGAGAGGATTAGACCTATGGCAATATGTGGAGGAGGAGAAACAACCTCCTAGTTTGGGGCCAAATCCAACATTAAATCAGTTAAGATTGCATGAAGAAGAAGTTGCTAAAGCACCTAGAGCTTTATCAATCATTCATCAAGGTGTAACTGATGCAGTATTCACTAAGATTGTTGCGTGTGAGTCTGCTAAGGAAGCATGGGAAAGATTGAAAAAAGACTCCTTAGGGAATGAAAGATCAAGGCAGATGAATGTGCTTAATCTAAGGAGAGAGTTTGAAGTTCTTAAAATGAAGAAGGCTAAAACTATCAAGGAATATGGTGATAGAATTATGAAAGTTGTAAATCAGATAAGGTTAATGGGTGAAAGTCTTTCTGATTAGAGGATTGTGAAGAAAATTCTGGTGAGCATTCCCGAGAGGTATAAGGCTAAAATCCCCTCTCTTGAAGACTCTAAAAATTTCTCTGATCTTACCTTGTCTAAAGTGATAAATGCCCTAAAAGCTCAAGACCAAAGAAGAGCTTTAAGGCATGAAGATTTTGCAGAAAGTGCTCTTAATGCTAAGTTGAAAGAGAAAAATTCTATCAACAACTCAATGAAGAAGCAGACTGTTGACAGAAAGGAGGAGAGAAAAGTAAAGGGTAAGTTGCAAGGTGAAAAGAAAGGCAAGTATGCTCCTTGTCCTTATTGTAAAAAGGAAAGGGCATTCTCCAAATTATTGCTGGTACAGACCTAACGTTAGATGTAGGTCATGTAACCAGCTTGGACACATTGATAAAGTGTGCAAAAATGTAAGTGGAATCCAAGCTCAACAAACTCAGCAAATTCATTCAACTGAGAAATAAGAAGATGCTAGAGAAAATCTTTTTGTTGCAACTTGTTATGCAACTCAGAATAATCAAATCTCCTGGTTAATAGATAGTGGCTGTTCAAAACATATGACCTTTGATGCTAACATTCTCAAAGACTTGGATGAATCTTATTTGTCCAAAGTGAAAATTGGAAATGGTGAAATGTTAGGTTTCAAAGGAAGAGGAGCAACTATAATTGATACTCCAACAGGTACCAAATGCATTCAAGATGTTCTTTATGTACCTAAAATTAATCATAACTTGCTAAGTGTAGGACAAATGCTAGAAAAGGTTATTCTCTGCATTTTCAAAACAAATCATTCACCATTGTTGATCCTTGTGGTAGTGAACTTATGACTGTCAATATGATAGCCAAGAATTTTCCTATAGACTAGAATGTAGCTAGCACTAAGACTTATCAGCATACTGAAATTGATTCAAATTTATGGCATAGAAGGCTTGGACACTTCAACTATGCAACTTTAAAAAATAAGCATGATAAAGAGCTAGTGCTAAATTTACCAACTGTTGATGATCATCATGGTGTCTGTGAAGTATGTCAGTTCGGCAAACAATCCAAGTTACCTTTTTCAAGCAGCAAATGGAAAGCCACTGAGAAATTGTAGCTTGTTCACTCAGATTTATGTGGACCAATGAGTGTTGCTTCTCTAAATAGGAGCAAATACTTTTTAATCTTTATTGATGACTTCTCAAGACATTGTTGGATTTACTTCTTGAAGCAAAAGTCAGAAGTTTTTGATGTGTTCAAGAGATTCAAGGCAAAAGTGGAAAAGCAGTCAGGGTGTAAACTGAAGTTGTTCAGATCAAATAATGGCCCATAATATACTTCAAAAGAATTCTCTTCTTTATGCAAAACAGAAGTTATAATACATCAACTGACCACTCCTTACACTCCATAGCAAAATGGAGCGAGTGAAAGGAAAAATAGGCCAGTGATGGAAATGTCTAGGTGTTTGATGTTTGAAAAAAACTACCTAAACATTTTTGGGCTGAGGCAGCAAATACTTCAATGTATTTGTTAAATTTGCTGCCCACTAAAGCCTTGAATAATGCCACTCCTTATGAAATCTAGCATGGTTGTAAACCTTCTGTTGATCATCTAAGAATATTTGGATGTGTTTGTTATGCTTTTGTTCCAAGTGAAAGAAGAAGCAAGTTAGAAGCAAAATCAGAGAAAGGGGTGTTTGTTGGTTATAGCTAAGTATCTAAGTGCTATAGAGTGTACAATCCCTCAACCAATAAATTTATGGTTAGTAGGAATGTCATATTTGATGAACAAGCAATTTGGAGCTGGGTAGATGATAATGAAGTAAAAGCAGGTTCAAGTTCAAATCCTAGAACCAATATCTTGTCAAAAAATGATTCATATTCTGGTGATGAAGAAAGTACTCTTACAACAAAAATAAGATCTCTTTAAGATATTTATGGTAGGTGTCATGTGGCTTCTTTAGAGCCAACTTCATTTGATGAAGCTGTCTGCAATGAAGGGTGGAAAACAACAATGAAGAATGAAATGGAAATGATTAATAAGAACTCTACGTGGAGCCTAGTAAAAAACTTGAAAATCACAAGGTTATTAGTGTCAAGTGGATCTATAGAACAAAATTCAATCCTGATGGCACTATAAACAAGCTCAAAGCTAGATTAGTTGTCAAACATGGTATTGATTTCACTAACACTTTTGCTCCAGTAGGCAGGTATGATACTATTAGATTGCTTGTGGCTCTATCTGCTAAACTTGGTTGGAAAGTATACCATCTTGATGGTAAATCTGCTTTTTTTGAATGGTATACTTGATAAAGATATATATGTAGAGCAACCTGAAGGTTTCAAAGTGCCTAGGAAAGAAGAGCAAGTTTACAAGCTGCATAAGGCTCTTTATGGCCTGAAACAGGCACCAAAAACCTGGTATAGCAGGATACATACTTACTTGCTAAACCACGATTTCTGCTACAGTCCAAATGAATCCACTCTTTATGTTAAAAAGGTAAATGTTGATCCATCTCTTATTGTCTCCTTGTATGTTGATGACATCTTTGTGATAGGAGGAGATATGAAATCAGTATTTGTTTTCAAGGAGAATATGGAAAAAGAATTTGAGATGTTAGAATTAGGTGAAATGAAATACTTTCTGGGTATGGAAATAAATCAAGATCACTCAGGCATATTCATCTCTCAGAAAAAATATGCTCAAGATCTGTTGAAAAGATTTCAAATTGAAGGTTGCAAAGCTATTGCAACACCTTTAGCAGTGAATGAAAAACCGAAGAAAATTGATGACTCATAAGAGAAAGCAAATGCTACATTATATAGAAGTCTCATAGGCAGCCTGTTTTATTTATCCTCTACCAGGCCAGATATAATGTTTGCTACATCTCTACTATCCAGGTTTATGCATTCACCAGGAAAATCCCACTGGTGTGCAGCCAAAAGGGTGTTACGGTACATAAGGGGAACTATTGATTTTGGTTTGTGGTTCTCTAAAGAGGGTAGCAGTCAACTTGTAGGCTACTTAGACAGTGACTAGGCAGGGAGCTTAGATGAATTTAAAAGCATTTCAGGTTACTGTTTTTCATTTGGAAGTGCTATGTTGTGTTGGAACTCAAAAAAACAAGAAATAGTTGCTCAATCATCAGTAGAAGCGGAGTATGTAGCTGTTGCAAGTGTTGCTAATTAGGCCATTTGGATGCGAAAAATTCTTTCAGATTTAGGATAAGATGAACAAGGAAGTGTTACACTCTTTGTGGATAACAAGGCAGCCATAGCAATTACCAAAAATCCGGTTCATCATGGTAGGACTAAGCATATTAGTGTCAAGTTTCATGCTATTCGTGAGGCTGAAAACACAGGTGAAATCAACTTGATGTACTGTAGTTCAGAAGATCAGGTGGCAGAAATTTTGACCAAGGCTCTTCCTAAGCCTAAGTTCAAAAATTTGAGAATGAAACTTGGGGTATTAAATAACAAACACCTCAAGGAGGAGTGTTAGAAGATTGAGGTTGTTTGTATCTCTTACTGTCTTTCAAGTCAGTAGAGTAGTTGTATTAGTTGAAATTTTTTGTTTAAAATGTATGGTGATCCTTATTTTAAGGAACTTTTGCTTTTTTTATGTATGTTGTGCTTTAATTAAGGAATGGTGCGTCGGTTTTTTTTTATATTTTGTTAGTCATGTACATTGTATTGACGTATATGTGAATGAAAAAAGTTTCAACTCTCGTCTGTTTTTCTTTCCACTGTTTCTCTTGATTTGCTTCCACACTGCATAAATTTGTCTTGGTTCATCAGTCTAATTTATTCTTAGCCTTGACAACAAATATAAGATAGAGAAAAGCAACCAATTAACATAATTGCTCTAACTAAATATTGTTGCCATATGACCAAGGGAGTCTATGTATTGAATGACTCTTTCAGAGAAAGATCTAAAATATAAAGCTAATCAAGAACTTTTAGTTGCAGCCAATTTACATTTAATAAAATTCAGACTGATGATGTTTATTTAGACGCTAGAAAATGATGGAACCAGCCTAGATTACTCAATCAATTCCACATTCAATCAATCATAACAATCCGAAATCAATCAAAGATCAAAATACAAACAAAGATCAGCTCAAATGTAATGATGCTTGTATTAAGGATCTGTGACTGTACTACAATAAAAGTAAATGTAAAATAGTATTAAGAACAACAATAAAGAAACGAGCACAGGCTGATCTTGGAGGGTCAGCTCCTCCTAACAATTTCTACTATGTTCTCTATGATATCACATCTATTCTCTCTCCTATCCTTTTATTCCCTTGATTCTTTTGTTAACTAACTCTTCATGCTTGTTATACTACTGCTCCATCAGTCATGCATGGCTTTTCCCTTTCTGCCCCTTGTGGTTACACCATTTGATTGTCGGGGGTCCATCATTACCCTCCCTAAGGAGTGCCACCTTGTCCTCAAGGTGGAAAGAAGGGAATTGGCGACATATGGAGGCATAATCCTCCCAAGTGTTGTCACAATGGGGAAGTGATTTCCACTTGATCAATACTTCATAGCTACCATTGAGCAGACGCAGTTTACACAAGGCCTGTTCAGGTTCAGTTTGCAAAACCACGTCACCTGTGAGGATGTCAGGAAGGGGCTGGGCTGCCAGGGGTGTGGAAGTGGCTTTTTTCAATTGAGAGACATGAAAAAATCATGTATGCGGGTTGTGGAGGGTAGGGTAAGGCGATAAGCAATGTGACCAACTTTTGCAGAAATGGAAAAGGGTCCGTAGAAGCGAGGACTGAGCTTGTCATTGACTCGATGGGCTAGGGACTTAAGGCGATAAGGTTGGAGTTTTAAGTAGACAGAGTCCCCTACAAAAAAGTGAACTTCTCGCCGTTTACCATTGGCATATTGTTTCATGTTTTCTTAGGGTTTACTGAGATTCAACTTTAAGTCATCCAAAATGGTATTGTGTTCTGCTAGTTGCTGATCCACATCATCCACAACTGAAGATTTTTCACAATATTTCAAAAGGATGGGAGGGTCCCGGCTGTAGAGATCCTTAAAAAGAGTCATTCTCGAAGAACGGTTATAAGTGGTATTAAACCAATACTCTACCCAAGCCACCTATTTGGGCCAATGCTGAGGTTGATGACCTACAAAACAACAAAGAAAAGTTTCGACACAACGATTGACAACTTCCGATTGACTATTCGTTTGAGGGTGGTAGGCTATGCTCATGTGGAGTTGTGTCCCGGACTGTTTAAACATTTCTCCTAGAAAAGGCTCATGAAAACTCTATCTCAATCGAAGACGATGGTGCAGGGAAAGCCATGCAACCTGACAATTTCTTTAAGGAATAGGTTGGCGACCTCTTGAGCTATAGAAAGGTGGCGCAAGGGAAGGAAATGGCTGTACTTCATAAGGCGATCCACCACGACCAAAATAGTATCCATCCGATGAGCCTTAGGAAGTCCTCCAATAAAATCCATGGATACGTCCTCTCAAACTTGAGAGGGGATAGGCAGAGGTTGTAAAAGGCCTGTAGGTTGTAATGCATCGTATTTATTATATTGGCAAACAGAACAAGCCTTAACATAAGCCTGGACATTCTACCTCATGCCTTCCTAAAAGACCACTTGCTCCAATCTCTTGTAAGTACGAAAATAACTAGGATGACCTCCTACGGGGGAGGAGTGAAATTCCCACAGAAGTTGCTACACCTGGGAACTGGATTTGGGCAACACAAGGCGACTGTCGTAGTAAAGTAAGGAACCAACTAACCTAAAATGTCGATGACTGGAAGGATCAGTAATCAGGTATTGACAAATTTTCTGCAGTTTGCTGTCTCGCTGAATGACATCAGCCTACTCTTCTTTTTTGGCAAAGTAACAGACCAAAATGGCAATACACTCGCCATTTCCATCACATCTAGATAAGGCATCAAAAACTTTATTCTCTAACCCTGATTTGTATTGTATCTCATAGTCCAACCCGAGCAACTTGATTATCCATTTGTGTTGTTCTTCGCCCTGTAACCTTTGCTCATTCAGATATGGAGGCTCCGTTGATTGGTCCTAATGATGAAACGTTGGCCCAGTAGGTAATGTCGCCATTTCTGGACGGCTAGAACCACCACCCTTTGCTCTCTCTCATAAATCGATCGAAGCCGTGAGCGGTTGGAAAGACCTTGACTAAAAAATGCCAAGGGCCTGCCTTCTTGCATTAGGACAGCCCCGATACCGTGTCTTGTAGCATTCATCTCAATGATGAAAATCTTCGAGAAGTTTGGCATTGCGAGGACTGGGACAGTAGTCATAACACGTTGTAGCTTTTCAAATGCTTTCTGTGATAATTCAGTCCAAACATAGGAATCCTTGCGAAGAAGATTAGTTAAAGGTAGGGTGATTTTCCCATATCCATTGATGAACTTTTGATAGTATCTAATCAGTCCTAGAACCTCCCTAGTCACGTACCCTCTGAATATCCCTTAATGAGAATCCAGAGAATTCATGTCTGGGGAACGAGTTGTATTTAGAAAAATTGTGCAAGAGTAATAATAATGTCCAAAACATTACTATAAGATGTACCACAAGATCAAAATTTGTACCTTAAAAAATAAAAACTTGAATTCATTTGGGCATCAATCAATCAAAACATATTAATTCCATTTTCATTCATATGGTGGAAGCTTTAAAAAGGTGTTTCAAAAACATTTGTCATTTACATTATTTACATCAAGATAAAATGTCAGGATGACAATAAATAATCTCCCTTCACGCATAGCCTTGCTGTCTCCAGTATCCTTCGCTTCTAGATTACTTGTAAAACATTCAACAATGATAGGGGTGAGCGCTAATCGCTCAGTAAGGAATGATCCATTTAATACCAAGTATGTTATTTGACATTCATTCACATACCACATGTCTTTTGCAACTAAATATGGTTCCTTTTCTTTACTAACTCATATACTTTTCATCATTTTCCCCATGGTCAAATAAAACATCAAGTGTACACATACAAATAAATATGTAAACATAGTGCACACACATCACATGTCATGATGTAACATCTAAATTTCATCTAACATGAGTACAAATAATCTCATAATGTAAATAACATCATAACTCATGTAATGCAACTAAATGCATATGAATCATCCAACGTCTAGCGATCAAACTTTTCTTAGCGTTTTAAGCACTTCATATCATCTAGCCTCAAATTCATCTAAAGCTCATATCATTGGGAGGCATGCTTATGCGTTATTTAGCATCTAAAGCATATATTCATCTTTCCTTTCATCTAGCCTCAAATTCATCTAGAGCTCATATCATCGAGAGGCGTGCTTACACGTTATTTAGCATCTAAAGTATATATTCATCTTTCGTCAACTAGAATACAAGGATATGCTTAAGTGTTAATTAGCATCTAAAGCATATATTCATTTTTCCTTTCATCTGGCCTCAAATTCATCTAGAGCTCATATCATCGGGAGGCGTGCTTACGCGTTATTTAGCATCTAAAGCATATATTCATCTTTCCTCAACCAGAATACGAGGATATGCTTGCACATTAATTAGCATCTATAGCATATATTCATCTTTCCTCTCATCTAGCCTCAAATTCATCTAGAGCTCATATCATCGAAAGGCTTGCTTACGCGTTATTTAGCATCTAAAGCATATATTCATCTTTCCTCAACTGGTATACGAGGATATGCCTACGCGTTTTCCATCCTGTCTATATGCATCTCTAACGTTTTATGGCATATAAATACATGTTTTAGTGAGCTTAATACTTTTGATTCATCTATGCATTATCAATCCATTTACATTACCTCTTGCTCACATTCATCTTCTTGAAACATATATTACATTGCATCTTTATGCCATTTCATAACATTAATCATGCATTGACATCATGACCATGTATATCTTTCAAATATCATCTAACTAATGGGTAAACATTAGTACATGGCTTAATTACAACAGTACATTAATAATCAAGTCATAATCATAAGAATTGCTCATGTTAAATCTTAAACTTTAATAACTGAAAGTTTATACTTAATGCCATGTTCCATCCATTTCTCAAATGAATTGGCTCTTGGCATAAACATAAAAGTTATAGGCTATGTCTTAACTTTTAATTCTTCAAGAATCATCTCATTTCAATTTTTATAACTAAAGTTATGGTCGAAATACTGAAGCATGTTTAACATAACCCCTAAAATTGTCAAATCCAAATTTTTCATATTAAACCATGCCATATCAACTGCTATTGACAATTAACAAATGCGTCAACTTATGGATCAATTAAACCTCCCCTTAATAGTCTTTAACATCTTAAAGGAAGTGTAAAAACTCATTCCTAGGATCATCCATCATTGCTATAACATTGTAAGTTAATGCAAACAACACATCAACACTTCTAATAGCAACCATTCAACACCATGTGGCCTCCAATACTAAAAGTTTTGCCGCAATCAACATTAGTACTTCATTTTCTTCAATTAAACATAACAATTCATAAAACATAAATGCCAATAACTTCATGTATAATGAATTCAAAGCAACAAAAAACATTAATGAGTTCAACTACACTTGTCATCAAATAATTCTATGCCTTAAAGCCTTAATTTAAGGTCTCATTAAAATGTACAAACCCTAGCATAATCCCTAAAGTTATGGGAGGTTCTTCCTTACCTTTTCAAAGAATTGCCCCCACCAAATCATTTGTCTTTATCTTCTTTTACACCTTAATCCTGCATATATGACATTATACTTCAACATCTACCTCAAATCTTCAAATCACATCAAAACAAGGGCTTTTAATTTCAATTTGAAGATCCAAGGCTCCTATCTTGTTCTCCTTGAAAAATTATGCAATACTCCTTTAAAACTTAGAGGGAGAAAGCTTGTTTCATGGAAGATTTGAGAGAAAATTGAAGAAAGGTTGAAGAAATGATATCTCCCTTGGCTTGAAAGAATTTCTCTCATTTATAGGAAAATATTTCATTAATTTTCCAAAATTATCCAGTGGCCAATTATTTTAACTGTATAACTCATAAGTCCTTAATTCTTCATATAATGGCATTTTGGTCATTTGGCACTAAACACAATTATTAATTAATTAATGCCATTAAATGCAATTAAGCCTACTCATCCTTGACTTTTGCAATGCTTATCCATAGGCAAAATGACTATTTTGCCCCTTTATGGATAAATGATTCATACCGTTCCAAATGAATTGACTATTTTGCCCTTAGTTAGATTTTATGCTTTTTAACATAAAATTAACATTTGAAGGACTATTTTGAGTTGGGAGCATACCTTTGACATCTTGGGTATTACATTTAACATCCTTTGGGACAAGCCACTTTCGTATGCATTCCACCTTAGAAGGGTCAACGACAATACCTTGGCCGAAAATGATGTGACCTAAGTGTTCCAACAAAGACTGCCCAAAGGTGCTTTTTTTTCTGTTAACCACTAGCTGATGGTCGAGAAATATTTGAAATGTGAGCCTCAAATGGTGCAAATGTGTCTCTAGGTTAGTGCCATAAACCATTATGTCCTAAAAAAAAACCAGGATAAACTTATGTAAGTATGGTTTGAAGATGCTATTCATGAGAGCTTGAAAGGTTGACAAGGCATTTGATAACCCGAAGGGCAATACGAGAAATTCGTAGTGCCCTTCATGTGTGTAGAAGGCTGTCTAATGGGTATCTTCCTCCCTGACCCATATTTGATGATACTTGGACTTGAGGTCGAGTTTTAAAAACACAGTGGTGCCACCTAACTCATCAAATAGTTCGTCCATTGTCAGAATTGTTAGCAAACGATCCAGCAACACAGCGAAAAACAAAAATATTTACGACATGGATCGTTCCATAGTACCAAGATCAGGGTACAAATTTACAGTTTATATCAAAATAAGAATCTGCAGAAATTAGTTTAGAGTTTTAAGAAATCATACGCACGTTTGGAGGCTCCTCCAACTTTATCTCTAAACATATTTTGATACCGACCCAAGTGTAGGAACGAACCGATGTAGTCCACACGAAGATAATCACAAGGACCTAAAGAGGGATTTGCTAGATCCTCTTTAGTCTTAAGAACAAAGAAGAAATGAAAAAGTATTTGATTTTCAATCAAAACCCAAACTGGTGTGGGAGAGAGTGTTTTGGGGCTGTGGGTTTTTCTTTTCAATTGAAAAATGATATAATGAAATAATCACATATCTCTCAATTAAACTTAAGTTTATATAGTTAAGTTTAATTGCCCTCCCATATGGAATAGGCTTGGGCTCCAACCCAAACACCCCTTGTATCCAAACACTCCTATTTAGATATTTATTTTAGTTCATCATTATCTCAATTAAAATCAATTAATATATGTTTAATATATATTAACTGTTAGGAAACGACCCGGTTGCGCAGCGGAAAACAAAAAATTTACAACCACGGATCGTTCCTTAGAACCCAAAATCAAGGCACAGATTTTACAGTTTATGCATAATAAGAATCTGCAGAAAAATAAATCCAAAGGTTTGAGAAACCATACCCACGTTGGAGGCTCCACCAATGTTGTCTCTGAATGTGTTTGCTACCGATCCAAGTGTAGGATCGAACCGTAGAGGTCCACACGAAGACAATCAACAAGAACCAAGGAGGGATTTGCTAGATCCTCCTTGGCCTTAAGAAATCAAGAAGAAAAATCAGTATTTGATTTAATCAAAAGATGAAAGTGGGGTGGGAGTGAGTGTAAAAGGGGCTGCGTGTGTGTTTGTTTTCAAAGGCAAAATCAATTTTTTTTAAAAAACAACAAACACTATTCCTTTTATAGGCAAACCAAGTTGCCTATCCCACATGGAATGGGTTTGGGCTCCAACCCAAACACCCCATGTTGCCAAACACTCCCAAATTAGATATTTTATTTATTATCATTATTTCAATTAAAAATAAAAATATTATTAATATATATAATATATATATATATATATATTAACATTTAACAATAATGATAATTTATTTGAATATGTGCGAAAACACATTCAACCGTATTTCACTTATTTAATTTTAACAAATTAAATAAAAGGCTACGACCTCAGCAAATTTAATTGCACTGTGGAAATTACAAATACCCTTTCGCCTAAAAAGACGAAAACGCCCTTCTTTCTTCTTGGCTCTTAAATTATCTTCTATGTGTGTGACCACCATGGCTCCTTATCATAACGGCAGTGTATAGTATCGCGATTAACACCAATTAATCGTCTACTCATACCAGACCAAGATTGGCCCCTAGCAAGGCATCATGGCCACCGATAGATTCGGATTCAGCAAAGTAGCTACCTGTCAACGATGGTTACCGTACAATACGATCCTTTCATCATTCGATATCTCGACGAGACGAAGGCATAGAAATAGTGTCAACCTTCGGTTCTCTCGATATTATATATTCAGTTTCTGGACCAATGACCCGTATTATAATCTGGATAGAGCAAAAACTCAATCCCACTGTGGCCACAGTTTCAGTGTCATTGCCATATACTGAATTGCGGTGAGATAACTTCTCCCGTATCCGGGAGTGATGAATCCTTTGTCAATCCACCATAGTCTTGATACACTCCTGATATAGCCAATCCACCACCGTATGATAGCTCTGAATAGAACTGGCTTAGCTAGTGTCAAACTGTACCAATCGGTGACAAGGCGCTCCGGTGATCTCAAGTCTAAGGATCACATGTACCACCATGTTAGAGGATTTATTCCATAGACAATGGGGTACCATCCATATGGAATCCTCTGGTGGGTCAGTCCAGTGAACTTGCTGCGGTATATCCGCCTACAAAAAGCACCCATGTGTTGCACAGGTTGTCACCAAACAACCTGACAAGTGAGATCAGTCACTGTCTTTCGACAGGGTCGTTCAACACTAGATAGCTTACCTTATCTGTGCCCTTAACTTCAGAATAATACTAGGCTACGGACGTTTCTAGAATGGCACCACATGTGCTCATATGGTTCTCACTATCAAGATTTGAAACACTTGTACCCTCGTCACGGTTCTCATTCTAAGGACATATATCAATACATATTGCAAATAATAAGATTTACGCGATATAGAATAAATGCCTTTTATTATTGATTAATGAACATTATTATAAAGAGTCAATTCTACAATAATTGATTGGCTCTAGGGCATCTACTTAACATTAACATTTAACAATAATGATAACTATTTTAATATGTGTGACCACATATTTAAACATAACTCACTTATTTAATTTTTCTACAAATTAAATAAAAAGGCTACGACCTCAGCAAATTTAACGCACTGTGAAATTACCAAAATATCATTTCGTCCAAAAAGATGAAAACGCCCTTCTTACTTCTGGCCTTAATTACCTTCTATGTGTGGGACCATAGGCTCCTCATCATACCGGTAGTGTATAGTATCGCCATTAAAACCAATTAATCGTCTCACTATAAACAGACCCAGATTGGCCCCTATCAAGGCATCATGGCCACCCGATAGTTCAAATTTAGCAAAGTAGCTACCTGTCAACAATATGGTACTGTGCAATTTGATCTTTCATCAACCGTTATCTCGACGAGACCGAGGCATAGAAATAGTGTCAACCTTCGGTTACTCTCGATATTGTGTATTCAGTTACTGGATCAATGACCTGTATTATAAACTGGAGAGAGCAACAACTCAATCCCACTATGGCCACAGTTTAAGTGTCATTGCCATTTATGAATTACACCGTGAGATAACTTCTCCCGTATCAGGAGTGATGAATCCTCTGTCTATCCACCATAGTCTTGATACACTCCTGATGTAGCCAATCACTACTGTATTGATAGCTCTGAATAGAACTGCATTAGGCTAGTGTCAAACTAGACCAATTGGTGCACAAGGCGCTTTGTTGATCTCAAGTCTAAGGATCACATGCACCACCATTCGTTAGAGGATTTTGTCATAGACACTGGAGTTACCATCCATATGGAATCCTCTGGTGGGTCAGTCCAGTGAACTTGCCTATAGCAAGCACCATGTGTTGCAACAGGTTGTCACCAAACAACTTTGACAAATGAGATCAGTCACCGCCTTTCGACCGGGTCATTCAAGACTATGATAGCCTTATCGTATTATCTGTGCCCTTACTTCAGATAATACTGGGGCTACAGACGTTCTAGAATGGCCACCATATGTGCTCATTGGGTTCTCACTATTAAGATTTGAAACACTTGATACCCTCGTCATGGTTTACACCATTCTAAGGATATATATCAATACATATAATGATGATTTACGCGATATAGTATAAAACCTTTTATTGATCAATGAACATTATTACAAAGAGTCAATTCTACAATAATTGATTGGCTCTATGGCATCTACTCTAACAACCTCCCACTTGCACTATAGCTAATCATTTATGTATTGATACCAATGATCTCAAGTGCCTTTCATGCTTCTGCTGCAATAGAGACTTGTTAGTGGATCACGAGATTGTCGTCAGTATGCATTTACTAATCTGCACGTCTTTCCTTTAACTATCCTCTGATGAGATGCAATCGTCTGAGTGTGTGTCTGGACTTCTGATGAGACCGTGGTTCCTTGGCTTGAGCAATTGGTCCATTGTTGTCACAATAGATGTCTATGGATAACAATCGTGGGAACTACACCAAGTTCAGTAACGAACTTCTTAATCCAGACTGCCTCATTGGTCGCATAGACAATGCAATATACTCAGCCTCTATTGTAGAGTCTGCTATAGTGCTTTGCTTGGAGCTCTTCCAGCTCACTAACCCCTATTGAGATAAAATACAAACCTTGGTTGCGATCGATAATCATCTTTGACCGTTTAGAAACTAGCATCACTGTATCCTTTATAGTGGGCTCATCTTCCCCTCCATAAACCAAGAACATATCTTAGTCCTCTTCAGGTACTTAAGAATATTCTTGACAGCCATCTAGTGCGTTCACCTGGATCGATTGATATCTACTAAGTGGTCAAAGTACATGAGACATCAATCCGAGTATATATCATGACATACATGATGGATCCAATTGCTGATGCATATGGGATCCTCTTCATCTTATCTCTCTCATCTTGTGCTCTAGGACAAATTCTTAGAGAGATAAAACACATGTGAATGGAAGAAATCTTTCTTGGATTTCCATACTGAATCTTTCAGCACCTTGTCAAAATATGCACTCTGACTTAGGCCAAGCAACCTGCACTATCTATCACGATAGATCTTTATTTATTCCAAGGATGTGGGCTGCTTCCCCTAAGTCTTCATGGAGAAGCACTTGGATAACCAAGTCTTTACCGATTGCAAGTTTGGTACATCATTCCCGATCAGAAGTATGTCATCAATATACAACACTAGAATACTATACGCTCCCACTCACTTTTCTATAAACACAAGGCTCATCTTTGTTTTTGATTAAACCAAATTCTTTTACGGGCTCAAAAACGAATGTTCCAACTCCTTGAAGCTTGCTTGAGTCCATATATGGATCTTGCAACTTGTATACCTTATCAGCTTGCATCAAGAACCAAACCATCAGGTTGGTGTCATATACACATCCTCCTCAAGGTTTCCGTTCAGAAGCTATTTTGACATCCATTTGCCAAATCTCATAGTCATGATATGTAGTAATCGCAAGCATATCTGGATGGATTTAATCATGGAAACCGGCGAAAAGTTTTCATAGTTAATGCCATGAATTTGTTTGAAACCTTGGCAACCAGTCGTGCTTTATAAGTATGCACCTTGCCATCATGTCAGTCTCTTCTTGAAGACCCATTTCCACCTAGGGTTTTACCCTTCAAGTGGTTCACAAAAGACCACACTTGGTTCTGGTACATGGGCGTCATCCAGATTTCATGGCTTAAGCCCTTTAACAGAATCTAGATCGATATGCGTCTTCGTAGGTTCTGGGTTCATCGTCTTGATAGACCAGTATGTCACCATGTTGAGTCACGAGATAACCGTATCTCTCAGGTCATGGCGTACTCTCCCAGATCTATGTGCTCCTATGTTACCTGAGGTGGTTCACTTTGATCCATAAGTTGGGAGTAACCTCCTCTTGATGTTCAACCATCTTCAGTGGCAACATCATCTCGTCATTCGTCAGTATATCGTGGTTCTAGAACTCATCAAGTTTACTTTTCTCCCACTAGTACTTCTAGAAAAATATCCTTTTCTAGGAAGACACCAGATCGAGCAACAAAAATTTTGCGCTCTTCTGAGTGGTAGAAGTAGTATCCTTTGGTCTCCTTTGGACACCCCACAAATATATATTTACAGATTTTGGGCCTAGCTTGTTCGAAGTCAATTTCTTAACATAAGCTTCGCAACCTAAATCCTTAAATAAGACAAGCTGGGTTTTCGCCCACTGCATAGCTCATATGGAGTTTTATCTACAGACTTTGACGGTACATAGTTCAAAATGTGAGTCGCAGTCTTAGGGCATAAACCCAGAACAATGCAGGTAAATCACTAAAAAATCATCATGGACCCAACCAGTCAAGTAAGGTCCTGTTCCTCCTTTTTGACATCCATTGTGTTGGGGTGTATAAGGAGGGGTGAGTAATGATACTATCCACATTCCTTCAAGTACTCTGAAAACCCTGAGCTTAAGTATTCATCCCTCGATTCAGCCAAAGAGTTTTAATACTTTTGCCCAACATATTCTGTACTTCATTCTTGAATTCTTTAAACTTATCAAAGCCTTCAGATATGTCTTCAGGTAGACATAACCATACTACTGAATCATCAGTAAATGTGATGAAGTATGAATATCCACCTCTGGCCTCAACTGTTAGTGGACCAGATACATCGCTACGGATGATGCTAACAGCTCAGTAGCCTTTTACCTTGTCCTGTGAAAGGAGACTTGGTCATCTTGCTAACAGGCATGACTCACATACCTCAAATGACTGAAAGTCAAAAGGGTCCAAAACTCCATCCCTTTGAAGTTTTGCAATGCGAGTCTTATTAACATGACACAATCTACAGTGCCAGAGATATGTCTGGTTTGATCGCTATGTTAGCTTTCTTGGTTTCTAGAAATAGAAGGTACGTGATAACAGTTATGTAGTTCCAACAACAAGCCCGTAGGCAAACATAAACAGTAAGTCCTACAGCCAATGCAGCCATATGTGCTCCATTTCCAACTCGTAGGTCCACTTCTCCCTTGGCGAGCACTATACTCTGCTTAGTCCTACACATCAGTACAAATGTGAGTACCACATCCTGTGTCAATGACCCAGATGTTGAGGGAGAGAAGTTAATCTCAATCATAACATACTTGAAGTCATAGTATCTTAATTCTTTGCTTGCGAGGAAAGCCTTGCAGTGTTTCCTTCAGTGGCCAGGCTTACCACAAAAGAAGTAGACTACCTTACCCTTCCCTATGCACTCTCAGGCCTAAGAGCAACTGTCCTTTGGGCTTGGGCTTGGGTTTGGCCTTGGCCTTACCCTTGCTGTTACCCTTTCCTTTACTAGCAGCAACAAGTAAAATAAGCTTGGACTTATTCAAGTCTGCTCTGTAGTCCTCAGCATGTTCAAAAGTTCCGACAGGGTTTTCACCACCGTGTTCATATTGAAATTCATTATGAACGGTACATAAGAGTCAGACAAGGATTGCAGAATCAAATCCATTGTAATTCTGCATCCAACTCAAATCAAAGTCTCAGCTTTCTATGTGCTCGATCATCTGAGCACATGAGGACCAACTTGGGCTCCCTCAGTTAGACGACTCCCAAACAGTGCTTTCGACACCTTGTACCTCTCATGTCGAGCATTTCTTTGAAAAGCTCCTGAGGTGTAGAATAATGGAAGAAGCATCCATATTCTCATGCTGCTTTTGCAGCATAGGTGTCATCGATGCTAACATCAAGCATTGAACGCTATCAGCATCATCAAGGAACTTTTGATAAGTATCCTTAACTTCCTGAGTGGCATCAGGATCAGGCTCAGCCATGTATGGCTTTTCAAGGATATACAATTTCTTTTCTGACTTAAGTATAATCCGAAGATTACGATACCAGTCTGAGAAATTGGATCCATCCAACCTGTTTTCTTTCTTGATTATCGGTCGCAGGTTCATAATGCTCATTTTGGTGAATCTACAATTGCAGAAAAGATAAAGTCATTATAAAGTTCATTATTATTTAATATGGTCTTTTATTAAATGATGCTCCCACTATTTTACTCAAGTCAATAGCCCTCACTATTAACTCGGGAAAGCCCGTTGACTTTCCTAGTGGACCGAGATCCCATCCTTCCTATTTCAAACCTTCGCTTTGGCAAACAAGTCAAAATGAGTTGATTAGGTAGGCCAACAAACTTAATCCACACCAGTCGATAGCTCTTACTATCAACCTCAAATGTGAAAAAGCCAACAAGCCAATCACACAATCCAATGGCTCCAACCATTGTCCTCAAGTATGATTCTCAGTATCAGTAGAGTGGACACTACATGCCACCACGGACACATAATATGTGTACTTCTCTACTATGCCTATGATGCGTTTATCAACCTTCGCTTTGACGAACAAGCAAAACCGTCATTTTAAGTCGACCCATCACCATTAAGGAAAACTCCAATACCTTTTAACCTCCCACTAGTAGAAGTGTACCCTTCGCTTTGGCGAACAAAGTTTCAATGAACAGTGGTCTGATTAAAACCATGGTGATGGAAGGCTTACATGACTTAATATCCTTTAATTGACGGTTTGTTATTTAATGTCTCACCAGATTATCATCTTTGTTAGAATGACATTGTTTGGCATGTTATTCAACATTCAACCTTAGCATGCATTCTAAACAAAATATTAAAATATGCTGATACATGGCCCAACTAAAACCGATTTCCTCGAGCCTAGAGGAATTGTTAGGTCACCTAGGGGTCCTGTAATAAAATCTTGAGTCTTCAAGTATGGTTGTCCTTTCCTTAATCCGTCTTCAAGTACATTACAAAAATATCATACTAAATTTACAATAAAATTTATCTCAAACTATTTGACATCAACAAATTTAGAAACCTCGATTTACATTCAAGGGGAATGAGATGAGATGAGATGAGAATATACATCGAGAAGAGGAGAAAGATAGGACACGCATGCCCTATTTAATAAATTTACAACCATACATACCCAAAAATCTTAAAACATTCACCATAGGTCTAAGGCTTATGTACCGGGCACCATGCAATATACAAACAAGTACGTCGCATTCATTCAAAAATAATCAATTTTGAATTGAGTGGGTTAATTATTAATTACCCCCTGACAATCTGTAGATCTCTAATTTGGTCCAAAAGTTTTAAAATTTTACAATCTGGCCCATATGCATTCGGAAGTGCGCTCACTATGGTGATAGTTTAGATTGCTGTAGCATGCGCTGATCAACGTGGCACTCACGCTTCACGTGCGATCGTCGCGATGATGGGTTATATCATCGTGGTGAGCGCTGATTGCGAACAACGCTCGTCCTAAAGACGATCGTCGCGGCGAGAGTTGATTTTGCGATCAGCGTGGACGCCAACAATGCACGCCGCAGCAATGGGTTATATCATCGCGATGAGCGTACACTGATCTGTAGCAATAGATCAGTTCAACCAACAACCAAAACACCCCAAACGGATTTTGCAATCAATCTAAACTACTGATTTCAACAAAAATCCATAACCAAATATTCCAAAGTTGCAGATCATCAACAAATTTAAATTAATCAATTAATCGATTTCTTAAAACATGCTCTCATGGCAGATTTTGTGCAGATTCTTCAAGGCAAAATGTTATCAATCAAATACATGTAATCAACCATTCATAAAACTGTAAAATCTGGTACCCAAGGCTCTGATACCACTGTTAGCAAACGATCTAGTAACGCAGTGGAAAACAAAAATATTTACGACATGGATCATTCCATAGAACCAAGATCAGGGTACAAATTTACATTATATCAAAATAAGAATATGCAGAAATTAGTTTAGAGTTTTAAGAAATCATACACTTTTGGAGGCTCCTCCAACTTTGTCTCTAAACGTATTTTGATACTGACCCAAGTGTAGGATCGAATCGACGTAGTCCACATGAAGATAATGGCAAGGACCTAAACAGGGATTTGCTAGATCCTCTTTAGTCTTAAGAACAAAGAAGAAATGAAAAAGTATTTGATTTTCAATCAAAACCCAAACTGGCGTGGGAGAGAGTGTTTTGGGGCTGTGGGTTTTTCTTTTCAATTGAAAAATGATATAATGAAATAATCACATATCTCTCAATTAAACTTAAGTTTATATAGTCAAGTTTAATTGCCCTATTCCCATATGGAATAGGCTTGGGCTCTAATCCAAACACCCATTGTATCCAAACACTCCCATTTAGATATTTATTTTAGTTCATCATTATCTCAATTAAAATCAATTAATATATGTTTAATAAATATTAACATTTAACAATAATAATAACTTATTTAAATATGTGCGAACACATATTTAAACATAATCTCACTTATTTAATTTTTCTAACAAATTAAATAAAAAGGCTACGACCTCAGCAAATTTAATTGCACTATGAAATTACCAAAATATCATTTCATCCAAAAAAATGAAAACGCCCTTCTTACTTCCTGGCTCTTAAATTATCTTCTATGTGTGTGACCTATAGGCTTCTCATCATACTGGTAGTGTATAGTATCGCGATTAACACCAATTAATCGTCTTACTAATACACAGACCAAGATTGGCCCCTAGCAAGGCATCATGGCCACCCGATAGATTCGGATTTGGCAAAGTAGCTACCTATCAATGATATGGTTATCGTACAATTCGATCCTTTGATCATCCGTTTTCTCGATGAGACCGAGGCATAGAAATAGTGTAAACCTTCGGTTACTCTCAATATTGTGTATTCAGTAACTGGACCAATGACCTGTATTATAAACTGGATAGAGCAACAACTCAATCCCACTGTGGCCATAGTTTTAGTGTCATTGCCATTTACTGAATTGCGCCATGAGACAACTTCTCCCGTACCCGGGAGTGATGAATCCTCGGTTTATCCACTATAGTCTTGATACACTCTTTGATGTAGCCAATCACTATCATATTGACAACTCTGAATAGAACTACATTAGGCTAGTGTCCAACTACACCAATCGGTGCACAAGGCGCTCTGGTGATCTCAAGTCTGAGGATCACATGCACCACCATTCGTTAGAGGATTTGTTCCATAGACACTAGAGTTACCATCCATATGGAATCCTCTAGTAGGTCAGTCCAATGAACTTGCCTACAGCAAGCACCCATGTGTTGCACCAGGTTGTCACCAAACAACCTTGACAAGTGAGATCAGTCACTGCCTTTGGACAGGGTCGTTTAACACTATGATAGCCTTATCGTATTATCTGTGCCTTTACTTTAGAATAATACTGGGGCTACGGACGTTTCTAGAATGGCCACCATATGTGCTCATAGTGTTCTCACTATCAAGATTTGAAACACTTGATACCCTCGTCATGGTTCTACCATTCTAAGGACATATATCAATACATACAATGATGATTTACGTGATATAGTATAAAATGCCTTTTATTGATCAATGAACATTATTACAAAGAGTCAATTCTACAATAATTTATTGGCTCTATGACATCTACTCTAACAGGATTAGGGAATTTATCGAGTATGGTGACCTTATTATGGGCCCAATAATCGACGCAGAAGCGCCATCCTCCGCCCAATAATTCTTGGAACCAGCATTTCACATACAATCTTTTCTATCTTGTTCTTTTGGTAATATGGGTACCAGTAGGGTCTAACATTAGGGACGAGGGCACCAGGTTCTAGTTTGATAGCATGATCGTGTACCCTTGCTAGTCGTAGCCCTAACAATGGTTCGAATAAGGTCTGGTACTTTTTTAACAAGGCTGAAAGATTACCATCAACTGATGTTTCTTCACCCTCCTACAACTGTAAATTGTTAAATTCCAACAAGTAGCCTGGTGCTCCATACTGCAACATTTTAAGTATCTTCTTTGGTGACAACTTTGTTCTACTCAGAGAGGGATCCCCAACCAGAACTACTACTCTTCTGGACTGGTTGAATTTTATCACGGATTCTTTCCAATTTGTGGTAATCCCTCCTAAGGTTTCCAGCCCTGTAACACCTAGAATAACATCAGCACTGGTCATATCGAAGGGGTAGAAATTTTGGAGCACTAAAATGTTTTGCAATTGCAGCTTCACCTTGCAACACTCCTTCTGACAACTCACTCCGTAACCATCCCTTACCCTGACTCCAAAAGGCTTGGTTGAAACCATCGTCGTCCTAGCTCTTCAACTACCTGTCAATTGATAAAATTTTGAGATGCACCGCTGTCAATTAAAACCATTCCACTCTTCCCTGTGATTTCTCCTTTTAGCTTCAAAGTTTTGGGTCCACTTATGCCCTCCACCAAACTGATGGAAAGCTCTAAGGTTCTTGATGTTTCTTCCTCACCTTTGGGCTCCTCTACGGACAACTAATTTATTTTTGAGTCCTCATCCTCCCACATCCATGACCCGGTGAGTACTTCGCATCACAACGGTAGCACAAGCCCTTTTCTCTCTTTCATTGGATCTCAACTTCAGTCATTCTCCAAAAAGGGAAGTCTCGTCGGAATGGGCTTGGTTGGAAGTTGACCGACGATGATGAGTTAAGGTTGGAGTAAGTCTCATTCTGGGTATGCCGTGGAGGTGGGTTTGGAGCTGAGTAGGAAGTGGAATATTGGGTTGGGTTATTTGGGTGTTGGGTTTTGTTGGATTCATCAAGTTAGGCTGACTGGGCATAAGTCTGTGGCCCAAAAACAGATTGGGTCCACTTATTTGAGCGAGTAGGCCCAAGTCTGGCCTCTTCCACAGTCCGATTTCGCTCCTCCATCTTTCAGCCAATTGGGTCACAGTAACAAGTAAGTTGGGTCGTATTATATGGTTGGTCTGCTGAAGCTTTATTTCAGCTTTCACCTCAGGCTTGACCCATTCAAGAAGGCAACTGTTAACACCTCTTTCTTTTCACCGACCATTAACGTTGCTAGTTCTTCAAATCGATGACAGTATTCCAATACTGTTCCCATTTGCTTAGTGGCCACTAGTAGCTCCAAGGGACTCACCTCCTGTGTTCCACTGAATCTTTGGGAGAGCCATCCTTGTACCAACCATACCCTGAATCCGTCTTGGCTCTAATACCAGTTTGATGGAGCTAACTGAGATTACTCAATCAATTCCACATTCAATCAATCACAACAATCTGAAATCAATCAAGGATCAAAATACAAACAAAGATCGACTCAAATGTAATGATGCTTGTATTAAGGATCTATGATTGACTACAATGAAATTAAATGTAAAATAGTATTAAGAATAGCAATAAAGAAACGAGCATAGGCTGATCTTCGAGGGTCAACTCCTCCTAACAATTTCCACTATGTTCTTTATGATATCACACCTATTCTCTCTCCTTTCCTTTTATTCCCTTGATTCTTTTGTTAACTAACTCTTCATGCTTGTTGTACCGCTGCTCCACTTGTGATGCATGGCTTTTCCCTTTTTGCCCCTTGCGGTTATACCATTTGATTGTCGGCGGTCCATCAGAAAACAAAATTTTATAGTTTTTGATAAGAAAAAGAAATTAAAAAAAATGCAATGTTCATAAAAAGAGACGAATTACAAGCAAAGTTTGTGTAAAACAATTGTGCTTCAAAGCTTTCTAAGTTTGTCTTCGTCACCATTTTCATAAATGATTCTGTTGTGTGCTAAATCCAGAAAGGATAATTCTTCTTTTTGCCTATAGATATTTTGCAATATGGACTCCACGATTAAAGTTGAAGATCTTGTTATTTCTTATTTGAATTTATTTCCAATTCAATCTTGTAAGGAGTGGGAATAACTCTTTGTAACTCAGCTTGTCAATACACTCAATAACACAATAGTGGACGTAGGTTTTGCATTTTAAGCAACCGAACCACTTTAAAAATTCTTTATTATTCTTTGCTATTTTAAGACCATTATTACACAATCATCGTCACATTACCTCCATTGCTAGTCCACCGGGATCACGCACATATCCTACGTGGTTCTATCATTGTTAATCACATAAGACAATAGGAGCTCAGATAATACAAATTAAGGTAGTCAGTGCTAGCTTGTGGTTGCAAAAGGAGTTTGATTCTTATGTTAATCGTGTTCCTAGAGTGGAAACTGCAACCACTGCTGTACAGCCGATATGGATGAAGGTCGAACGATAGTTTTGGCTGCACAATTTTGGTTGAATTGAATTGGTTCCAGTACTTAGGAAGACGTATATTTATGTGAAACTTGAAAGAAAAGCTCTGGTGATTGGGTCCAAAACAAACAATATTTACTTAGCTTCGGGTTGCTACAATTCGTATCACAATGAATATGCGATCAAATGATACGGTGGGACAATCTCACGATAATGTAAGGGGTTGATAAGGTAGGGAGTTTGTCATTGTTTTATATATTTTTATTCAATTTAATGAAAAAAAAAAAAAAAACATTTACCTTTTAATTTTTATGTCTAAATTTTATTTTTCCCAAACATCCTACATTCTAATTTTATTGTAATGTTTCAAAATCACACATATTATTAATTATTATTTTTTATTTTCTATTCTAAAATTTAACTTGAAACACATAAAATAAATACATATGTAGTCTAGTATTGAGTTTTTAATGCAAAAAGGTATAAATAATATTTTAGTGATAATTATTTTTATGACAAAGTCATGTAAGAATCAATAAATGTTGGTATTATTATTTGTAGCGTTTTCCTTGACCACCTAATGTTTAATAACAAAATTCCCCCTTAAATGTCAAAAATGACATAAATCCTTTTATTGTTAGATTCACTCCCTTTCCCTCCTAAAAAAATTAGTACAAATGCACTATAATCATGTCCTACTTTTCATGGTGATTTTTATGTAATAGACTCTCTAGCTAGTAATTCTTTGAGAAATATATGACAAAATCCACTAAATAACTTTTGCAAACATATACACATAGAGGTATATAATATAAAATCTGAAAATTCTGATTTTAATTAATATAAATATATACACAAAATAACTGATTTACTTTAATAAGTACAAGGTAATCTTGGACAGTGCCGCCAAACTCCTCTGCTTCTTGACGTCCCACCCGATCGTAAAACATCAACTGTAAAACAGTAAAATAGCAGAGTGAGCACTAATTGCTTAGTAAGTAAACCAAACTGCACTACTGTTTTCCTCCGTTACTCATGTTCTGATTTTCCTTTTCTCACTTTAATCTTTGCTAACATTTTTCATTCATTTATGATATTCTACATTCTTATCAGATATTCTGCATTCTTTTCTGATATTCTGATTTGCTACTTACCAACGTGCAAAGACAATGAATAAAACTGTATATCATCGAGCACATAAGAAATGTTGAATCATCTAAGTAGCATAATACATATGCAGAATAATAAACTTTCCTAAGAAAATAACTTTCTTTTCTTTTCTGTTTTCTGTTTTCTGTCTCTTATGATATATCTCTTTCTTTTCTTCTCTGTTTCTCTTTCTTTTCTTCCTTCTATTCTAGTTTGTCGATCGGACTAGGTTGAGGCTTGGATTTGGAACCCTGGTCGTGTGAGTGTATATTGGGTACAGTCCTCATCTACATGCACTACTGACGGACCATACAAATGTTGTATCGCTCTATTGAGGCCGCTCACTGATGGTGGCGTGCATGTAACATGTAGGTATGCTCTGCTGGGTACAGTCCTCATCCACATACATTACTAACGGACTGTACAAATACTGTATCTCTCTGCTAATGCCGCTCACTGATGGCGGTGTGTATGCGGGTATCTCTGTCACTCACAGGTTCCCCATCGCAACAACTTTATAACATAGCATGTTGTAGAAAGAGAATAGAAAGAGATACTATACACATTTCTATATTAATTTCCAAGCTATGTAAATTTTATACTTGCATTCTTTAGTAAATGAGAAAATATACATACTTGCATGTTAGCTTAAAAGAAAACTACAAGCCATTTTCTTTCCTTTATTTTTCTCATTCTTTGCTAACATTTTCTTTAATATTCTCATTTACCAAATCAAGGCTATATATAAATATATGCATGATCAAGCCCATTCTTTGATATTCCTTTCAAGTTCACATATACAAACTTGAAAACTCATTATGGCATAATGATATGTCATGACATATTCTACCATTCTCTACTATCACAATTGCCATATCAAAGTAACACTTTAACTTGCAATTCCTTTCTAACACTTTCATGTGCTATTCAAAAAGTAGTAGAGGTTCAAGTAACTAGAACCAAACACTAAGGGCCATTTCTCTCATGGAACTAAAATGACCAAGTGATATTCTAAATTTTGGCATAACAATATGCACTCTTGAATACTAACATTTACACTTGGTTAAGCCCAACATAATCTTTCTACTTCAATTCTTGCCTTTCTCTAGCCCTTTCTTCAATAGGGTTTAGCCAACTCATGCATGCATTTTCTCTTTGGATTTTCATCAAACACTTCACAAGCACTTGCATCTACCACGTTGGCTACACTTCCACATCTCTCTAAATCCACCAAAATTTGACAAAAACTCACTAATTATAGCATCAAACCTGGACATTTTCAACAATTCTCAACACTTCAAAAATTTAAACACTAATCCTTCCATAACTTCACCAAATCATCACATACTCATACACTACTTCCCATGGCTGGAAATTATGCATCACTAAACATCAAAAACAGCCAATGATTCTCTCATACCATCATATACAAACATGCAAAAATTCATTCAACACAAGTCTTACTCAAATCAAGGCTAAAATTAGGTTTACTTACCTTGAATGTGTGATACACTTCCTTTTGCTAAAAATCTCTTCCTCTTGGACCTAGATCATATAAAAACCATAAGAATTTAAAACTTTAAAGGTTAATCACATACCTTGCGCTAGAATCTTACCTTTGGGTGCTTTAGGATTGAAAATCTATAAAAATCTAAGCCAAATCCTATGATTTCCCTTTGAAATTTAGTGAAGAAAATTGAGAGAAAATGGGGTGAAGGTCGCATGAAAAAGGGCTGCATATAAGGCTAGGTTTTCTTCAATGAAACCTTATATCTAATATTATACACATGAATTCCCATTTTGCCCTTGCACTTTCTATGAAATTCCATCTATATCCTTTAGTCAATTACCAAAATACCCTCATTTTTATTATATTCTTCACATTATTTTACTTCCTTTCACTTCCCACTTTTTCATCTAATTATGAGTGAAAAAACAATTTTACCCCTAATGAAGTTTTAAGGAATTTCCTTCACATTTGTCTAAGGTAACTTCAAGGAAATCCAACTAAGGGTATTAGGGCGTAAATAAAATTACGTACCTTGATGTGGGTGTTACATTTTAGTACTTTCGAAAACCCTCAAAGTGTTTCATATTTCCTTATTTCTCAATGGGGTGGGTAAAAAAAAACCATGTCTTTCTTATACATGTAACGCCTCACTTGAGGTACGTAGTTAAGATTTGATGAATGGCTTGAATGTTTATTGATTTATCCTCATTTGAGTTTGTATGTTGTTAATATTGTTTGGTTGGCCATTGGTTGAATGGGTGTATTGGTTTGGTTGAGTGGTTGCCCTGAAAATTGTAAGACTTGGCGAAATCTTGATGTTACAGTCTTCGCCGGGGCGAAGAAGAAGCTTCGCCACGGCGATGAAGTACTACAACCCCCGTGTAGCTGCTGTAAGTTTTCGCCAGGGCGAAGAAAGATCTTCGCCACAGCGAAGACTCGGCTGAAATTTCCTTTGAGTTTTTAGAGAATTCTTCCTTTTGGGGCACAATGACCATTCTACCCCTAATTAGTAGGAAAAATGGGGAGTGAAATGCAAGGAAATTGCATAGAGAATAGTTTGAATGGGGGTGTTTTTGCAAAGAATTCAAGGGCAAAGATGGAATTTCTAAGAAAGAGTAAGGGTAAAATGGGAAAGAGTGGAGAAAATATGAGATATTAAGGGTTTAGCTTTAGAAACCTTTTCATTCCTTCCTTTCCACCGCCTTTTTCATCCTTCAATTTTCTCAAACTTTCATTCAACTTTCCAAGGATTTTTGGAGGGCTTTTGACTAGAAATTGATACAAGTTGATCCTAAGCACTTAAAGGTTTAAGAGAAAGTATCAAGCCATCAAGAGTAGAGAGCTTGAGTGGATTCTACTTGAGTATAAGGTAAGTAAATCCAACCTAAGTTGAGATTTGAGAAATCCTTTGAGTAGAGATTGAGTAGAGATTTTACATATGTGCATAAGTATGTTATGTTATTGAGAATTGAGTTGAGATGAATATTTGCTTTGTGGTTGTTGAATACACTTTAATTATGAGAAGGGTTTGATGTGTGAAGAGAGATTGAAATTGAGTTGAAGTTGGAGGAGTTTGCATGAATATTTTTGGGAGTGTTTTCTTTGTAGGATGTGTGATGATTTAAAGGAGTTGAACTCCAATTTTGGATGGTTAAGAAAGAAGTATAATTAAAAGTTAGAATAGAGTTTATGTATGCACACATATTATTTGATGAAATGCCTAAAAGAAGCATGAGTAGAAGTAGAGAACCTTACTTTATGCAACATAGCATATTTGCATTTCATGAATGCATATAAGAAAGATTCTAGGCATGAGCTATCCATATGCATATGTTTATTTGAGTAATCACCAAAGAAAGAAATATGAGAAATGAGAAAGAAACACTCTAAGAATAATGATAAAGAAAAGAACTAATTCTCTTAGAATAAAGAGAAAGAAAGAGTTAGCACTAGAGAATAAAATGAATAATAAGTGCTAAAGAAGAGAAAAGAGAATATGTTGTGCGATGGGGAGCCCGTGAGTGTAGAAATTATCTGCGTGTAACCGCCATGAGAGAGCGGAATGAGAATGAGAAAAAGAATTCGTATAGCCGTGAGAATACATGCGGGTGAGGGCTATATACGAGAGAGAGAGTACACTCACATGGCTAAAGGTTCCGAATCCATGAATCAACCAAGACCGAACGACAAAGAATAAGAAAAGAATAGAAAGAAAAAAAAGAGAGAAAATGCATTGTTATGCTTTAGTGCATATGCATCTCACCCATGGATGTTTATGATATTCTCCATGGGTGATGAGAATAGAAAGAAAGAAAAAAATAGTGAGAGCTAGAAGTAGAGAAAGAACAAGAGAGATTGGGTAAGAGAAAGTGACAAGAGCAAATAAAAGAATTGAAGAGTAATACACGGGGACTACGGAGTAGAGGATTTACTTACTGAGCATCTTTGTGCTCACCCTGTTGTTTTCTATGTTTTTACAGGACATAGGTGAGGACGTGGTCGGATGGACGTCGGTAAGTGCGGAGACTTGGCTGAACTATCCACTGTTTTTGAGAGTCTTTTTGTACAAATGATACTGTAGTATGTAAAGAATGTATATATTAAGTAAAGAAAATTTTTGGGCCAACTATTTTGATAAGTATACTTGTCTTTATTAATAAATTTTATGAATATGATAGTAGAAAGAAGTTGTTACAATACATTAGTTTTCATTATAAACCATTTAATGTAGTAGCTAAATGATTTTGAAATATGCATTCCTCATACCCATCCAATGCTCAAGTTACAAAACTAGCATTTCTTTAAAAAAATTAAATTAAATTAAATGCTCTCTTATAAAGGTAAAGTTATGATTTTACCCCTTTAACACTAATGGTAAATAACTGAACTAGGACAAAAAGATATTAATAATATTTTTTTTCAAACTTTAAAGATTTATCTAATAAAAACGTAAAAGTTATCGTCTAAAGGTAAATATAAAAACTTAGGGTGTGTTTGGTTCAGAGAATGTTGTACTATTGAGAATGTTATATTAATGGAAATATGAGGGTCCGTTTGTTTTATCATTTTAGATAAAATTTGGGGAATAATATTGGGTAGTAGAATAGGGGAGTATTACGAGGTAAAATTTAAAAATTTACAAAAAAACTCCCTAGGTTTGCTAATTTACTAAACACCCCAATATATAAAAATTTTGTAAAATGAGAAAAACTCTCCCACCCACCCACAATGCCAGATTCCGACCGCCACTGCGGGAATCTGGCCAGAAAATGGCATTATGACGTAGACCGGTCGGATCTAGCAGGTAGGGCGTTGATATGGCCTTTTCTGGCCAGATCTATGGCCAGATCTGGCCGTCAACGATGGCCAAATATATGACCGTCGTTCTCGGTCAACGACGACCATTTCTTTGGCCATCATTGACGGTTAGATCGGTGAATTACTGGCCATTTTCAATCGTTTATAGGCCTTTGTGACAGATTCCGACTACTACCGACGGTGCTTGTCGGAATCCGGCAAGTATGGGCGGGTGGGGGTGTTTTTGTTAATTTTTAAACTTTTTTTGGGGTATTTAATGAAATTAATAAACTTAAGGGGTCTAAAATAATTAAAAAAATATACCAATATTTCTCAAATAACAAAACAAACAATATTTTGGGAATAGGATTGGGAATATGGGTAGAAATAATGTGCCAAACGGAGCCTAAATTATCTTGAAGATTACTAGGAATGTTTAGGAAAATATGTTTGGTTGGTTGGAATAAATTGGAGGGTATGTTATATTAAAATGTTTGGTTTGGAGGAATAAATTGGATGGATATGTTATATAATTTACTAAATTACCTCCTTTTTAAATATTAATATAATATTAATTTTTATTATTATTTTTTGAATAATTTTTTTAACCCCCTACATTTGATTTAGCTAAAACACCCCAACAACAAAAAAAATTTAAAAATTAACAAAAACACCCCCCATCAACCCCAAGCCATTGCTGGTGGCCTGCCATCACCGCCGACGGCAGCGAAAGTGGAGATCTGACCGTGAAAGGCCAAGTATTTGGCTGTGAAATGATGGTCATTTCACGACCAAATATCTAGCCTTTCATGGTCAAATTTACCGTTGTTTCACAGTCAAAGATATAGCCATGAAAGGCCAGATTTGGCTATTTCCAGCCATGAATCTGAAACAGTCTTATCGATGCATGGTTGACCAGATATGGTTGATCGTGCGTCATTCCGTCGCCCCTAACTATGGTTGTCGGTGGCTGGTGGTGGTGGCCAGATCCAACCACCACCCTTGGGTAATTTTTTTTTAATTTTGTAGGTATTTATTTACTAAAAACTTTGTATATAAGGATAAAATAGTCAGTTGGTATTTTTGTAAATTGTTTTTAAAACAAGGGCATTATTGTCTTAAAATTTTATTAATAGGGGATAAACTTGTAATAAAAAATAAGATTACCAAGTAATCTTAAAATACCTAGCAAAATTGAGATAATCAGATTACCTCCTATATTACCAACGGTAACTACTATTGGTATTGGAAGATTACCGAAATCTTATATTACTTGACAACCAAACGTGGTAATCAAGTAATATAAGATGATACTACCTCAGTAATCCCAAATAACTCCTAACCAAACACACCCTTAAAGGTAGTTTATGATACTCTCTTGATAGCTTATAACTTTTAGCATAGTATTTGTATTAAACCGAGGTGTACTTGTTAAGTTGAGTGATGTTTCATTGATAAAAGAACAAAATCTTACGTGAAATTTGCACATAACATTATGTTACATGTTTATTTATTATTAATAAACATACTTTATTAAAATAATAGAGACACAAAGAAGATAAGTACTCATAAAATGGATAGAATGACCAACGTCACTATAAAAGAGGTGTAGATGGTGATCAATTAATCTAGTAATTAACCCTAAGGGATTGGCCTGACGGTCCAAGAGGTTTGCTCCATTCCTTAAGTTCCTGGGTTCAAATAGTCGGGTCACCTACCACAATAATATTATGGCTTACCTAGTTCTTTGGGTTTGTAGGGTGTTCAATGGACCGCAGGAATTAGTTGAGGTGTGCACAAGCTGGCCTGGACACACAGGTTACCCAAAAAAAAAAAAAAAAAATTAATTCAGTAATTCAGATCCTACCTCCACGAAGGAACAATATATAATTAAACCTAGTCATTATCTCCAAATTTTTTTTTTAATTGCTCTTATAAATACACACCTTAGCAGCCATCTAAACTGTCATCCCTCCACGCCAACTACTATGGTGATTGTCTAATTCAGAGCATTAGTATAAGAAACTATATTATTTAAATTTAAAAAATCCATCTCTCCATATCATATTTAAATAATTGTGACTTAATAGGCCCATAGTTGCAAATCCATATTGTAAATAGTTCAATTTAGACCAAAAATAACAATTATGAAAATGTGTATACTATCAAGGTGTGTAGAATCTTTTATGATAATTAATAGAAAATGATACAAATAAACTAATTTATATAAAATGATGTGGCAACTTTGTTTATAACATCATTCACCTTCATATATCATTAATTCACTAATGCAAATGGGCATGTGGGACCCATATAAGTAGCAGAACCTATTTTACGAGCTCACCAATAACAAGCTGCCACGTCGGAGGTTGCGAGAGAAGGTTATGGACCTAGCGTTACTCCATTGAATAATGCTAGCTTTGCAACCTTCTCTCACAACCTTTGATGTGGCAGCTTGTCATTGATTAGCTCGTCAATGGGTAGGTGGAACCCATACAAACAGACGGGGCCTATTTTACGAGTTGACCAATGACGAGTTGCCACGTCGGAGGTTGTGAGATTGGGTTGTGGACCTAGCATTACTCCATTCAATAATGCTAGGTCCACAACCTTCTCTCACAACCCCTGATGTGGCAGCTTATCATTGATTAGCTCGCAAATGGGTAAGTGAGACCCATTTTGTAAGCTAACCAATAATGAGTTGCCACGTCGGAGGTTGTGAGATTGGGTTGTGAACCTATCATTACTCAATTCAATAATGCTAGATCCATAACCTTCTCTTACAACCTTCGATGTGGCAGCTTGTCATTAATTAGCTTGTAAATGGGCAGGTGGCACCCATTTTGCAAGCTAACTAGTGACGAGTTGCCACGTCGAAGGTTGTGAGATTGGGTTGTGAACCTAGCATTATTTAATAGCATTACTTCATAAAATAATGCTACGTTCACAACCTTCTCTCACAACCCTTGATGTGGTAGCTCATTATTGATTGGCTCGTAAATGAGCAGGCGAGACCCATACAAGTAGGGAAGACCCATTTTGCTAGTTGACTACTGATAAGCTACCACGTTAGAGGTTGTGAGATTGGGTTGTAGACTTAGCATTACTCCATTCAATAATGCTAGGTCCACAACCTTCTCTCACAACCCCCGATGTGGCAGTTCATCATTGATTGCTCGCAAATGGGTAGGCAGGACCCATTTTGCAAGCTAATTAATACAAGCTGCCATGTCCAAGGTTATGAGAGGAGATTGTGAGATTAGGTTCTGGACTTAGCATTACTCTAAGTCATTAAGTCATACTATAATATATCAGATTGTATGAGTTAATTTTTATAACAAGTTTATATATCTTATTGCAGTCTAAAACAACCCTCATCACTACTAACTATTTGTTAATTACTTCGTTATCTCAAAGATGGAAAATTGTTTTGTCATCATCGTCTCCGTCTGCATTGCAGCTTTCATCAAATCCCTTTTTAACCTTTGCAATCCTAACCCCAGACTTCCTCCAGCCCCTTTACTTTTCCCATCATAGGCAAGTTTCTATTGCATCGTAAATCTCCACTAGAGCTTCACTATTTCATCCGAACCCTTCAACCCAAATATGGCTCCATGATCACTCTCCACATCAACTTTAGTCCCACAATCTTCATTTTTGACCGAGCTCTAGCTCACAAGGCCTTGATCCAAAATGGCGTAGTCTTTGCTGATCGGCCTTCTCCTTCTACCATTAAAAGAAATAGAACTAGTAATCAACATAGCATCAACTCTGCTGATTATGGCCCTACATGGCACCTCTAACGGTGTAATCTCACGAAAGAAATTCTTGATTCGTCGCGTCTTAATTTGTACTCAAATGTGCGCAAGCGGGTATTGCAAATCCTCTTTGATTGTTTCAACTCTAAGGCTAAATCCAGTGATGCTTCCCGCATTATTGATCATTTTCAATTAGCTATGTATTCCTTATTAGCTTTAATGCGCTTTGGGGACAAGCTTGAGCAGAAGATTAAAAGAAGTTAAAGATGTTCAATGTTAGGTGATTCAGAGTTTAAGACGATTTAATATACTCGATTTCTGGCCTAGACTCACAGAGATTGTGTTTTGCAAACAATATGAAGAATTCTTGCAAATGCGACACCAACAAGATGAAGTATTGATAGCGCTAATAGAAGATAGAACGAAGGTGAAAGAAGAGAGATTAAGAAAGGTTAAACTTGATGTCAAAAAAGAAGTCAACGATAAGTATGTCCAAGCATATGGGTATAAGTAGTTCGATTTGCAACTCCTCGAGGAGAAGAGAGAGGTCAATGAAAAGGAAATTACGAGTTTATGCTCGGAGTTTCTGAATAATGCCACCATTACCACATTCACCACGCTTCAATGGGCGATAGCGAATTTGGTTAAGTATCCTCATATTCAAGAAAAGTTATTCACAGAGATTGAAAAGTTGTCGGAGATACGGCGAGAGAGGTCAAAGAAGATGATTTAATGAAGACACCATATCTGGAAGTTGTGATTTTGGAAGCTTTACGACGTCATCCTCTTGTACATTTTTTGGCGCCACATGCTATTACAAAAGACATGGTTCTGAATGGATTTTTGGTTCCAAAGAAAGCTTCAATAAATTTAATGGTGGCGGATATGGGATGGGACGCAAACGTATGGGATGATCCAGTGACATTTAAGCCAGAAAGTTAAATGTCAGAAAGGCTATTGAATAATGAAGAGTTTGACATAACAGGGAGCAGGGACATAAAGATGAAAACTTACATGGATCTTCCACCCAGTCTTTGCAACCAGAGGGCGAATCTTGTATGTAGATTGCGAAAATCCTTATATGGGTTAAAACAGGCATCACGACAGTGAAATGCGAAGTTTACAAAGGCTGTCATAGTGATTGGATTCACTCAATCCAAGCATGATTACGCTCTATTCTTGTAATACCCACATTTAGAAATATGGTAGCGATTATTCTATAGTCATAGTGAATATATTTAACTAGTTTTATAGTGGAATTCCATAAAAGTTTTGATAGGGGCAAAATGGTCATTTCATATAGAATCATGTGTTCAAGTGAAAAGTGAGTATGATAAATATAATGTATTAAGTGTGCCAGCCATGAGAATAGAGTGTAGAAAGGTTATGGACAATACACATGATGTGATGCCGAGATAAATACGTGTTTGTAAAGTAATAGAAAGAAATTAAAGAATAAAGGTAAATTGGTCTTTTCACTCACAATTAGATGAAAAAGTGGTGAGTTGTTACGCCCCACTTCAGGTACATAGTAAATTATGTTGTATGTATGAATGTTTATTGCTTTGTTCTCAATTGAGCTTGTATGTCCTTATTTTTAGTTGGTTTGGTTGAGTGGTTGCCCTGATTTTGGTTGAGTTTTGGTGAAGTTTGGAATTTCGGTCTTCGCCGGGGCGAAGAATATCCTTCGCCGCGGCGACGTTCGCTTGTAATGGCGGTGTCAGCTCTGTAAGTTTTTGTCGGGGCAACGGAACTGTCTCCGCCATGGCGACGGTCTGGCTGAAAAGTTTAGTGAGGTTTCTAGAGGATTCTCCATAGGGTCAAAAGGACCTTTCTACCCCTAATTAATAGAAAAGTTGGGAGTGAATTGTAAGGAAATTTTATGGAGAATATGTTAGAGTGGGGGTGTGATTGTAATGAATCAAAGGTCAATGATGGAATTTTCAAGAAAGAGCAAGGGTAATATGGGAATGAATGAAGAAAGTTTGAGCTAAAAAGGGGTTAAGCTTAGTAAACCCCTCACTCATTCTTCTTCCACCGCCATACTCTTTCACAATTTCCTCTCAACTTTTCCTTCCATTTTTCAAGAATCTTTGAGGGCTTTTAGTTGGATTTTGGTAGAACATTAATCTAAGATATCCTAAGGTAAGGATTCTTGCTTTAGATGTGAAGTTTTGCATATATTTGTACATTGAAGGCTTATGGTTTTATTGTGTAAAGTTGTAGAGAAGAGACAAGCATTTAAAGGAAAGGAAAGTGCTAGAGAGATCTCTCTATTACAAGGTAAGTAAATCCAACCCAAGTTGAAATTTGAGAAATCTTTTGAGTAGAGATTAAGTAGAGCTTTATATATACATGTATATGTTATGCTATTGAGAACTTGGGTTGAGATGAGTATTTGTTTTATGGTTGTTGAATTACAGTTCATTGATGAGAAGTGTTAATATGTGATGAATATGTAGTGATGAGAGAATGTAGTTTGAAATGAAGTTGGGGGAGATTGAGTAATTTCTTTGGGAGTGTTCTTTTATGACAAGCATTATAGTTATGTGACGGAGTTTCCTCCCATTTTGGATAGTTCAAGAGAGAGATAGAACTATAGATAGAATAGAGTGTATGCATGCATACTAGTTGTTTGATGAAATGCCTAAGAGAATCATGAACCTTAATTCTTGTAACATTTCATGTTGGCATTTCATGAGTGCATTAGTGGAGAAGATTAATTGTGCATTGAGAAGTGGTTTGAGAAAGAGTAAAGAACTATGTGTATGAACTACTCTAAGATAGAGAGAATGAGAAAAATACTAAAAACGGGTTGGTGCTTTGTGATCTCCACCCGGTAGTTATTCAAAGCGGGGTGGTGCTTTGTGATCTCCACCCGAAAGTTACGAAAACGGGTTGGTGCTATGTGATCTCCACCCGAAAGTCACAAAGAGTGGGTTGGTGCTGTGTGAACTCCACCCGGCCGTGCCTCCGATAAGATGAGGTCGTGACATATGGCAGAAGTTAAGTAGTGAGAGCTGTGTGAAAGAGGAAATAAATGAGATAAGAAAAAGTGTAAGTAAAGAATTAAGAGAAAGAGTTACGGGGACAGTCAGGTAGAGGATTTACTTACTGAGCATTATTTTGTGCTCACCCCATTGTTTTCTTTGTGGTTGCAGGATCTAGGTGAGAATGCGGTCAGATGGGCGTCGGCAAGCGAGGACCAATAGCTACACTATCCGCTATCTTAATGGCATTTTGTAAAGTATGTTTATATGTAATAAAAGAAAATTTTGGGCCCATTTACTTTTGCTAATATAAATGTATTCTACTTGATATATTCCTATGAGTATCCTAGTATAAAGCAGTCATTACATGAGTGTAAGGAAGCAAAATAATGTGAAGAAGATGATACAAATGAGGGTGATTAGGTAAATGACTAAAGGACATAGATGAAATTTCTTAGAAAGTGCAAGGGCAAAATGGGAATATATATATAGTTGGCATCAATTGACAAAACCCTAGCCATTCTCACCCTTGGGCACGCCACCTCTCATCCATTTTCTCTCAAGCTTCTTCATCAAATTTCAAAGAGAATTCATAGGGTTTAGCATAAATTTTTGTAGATTTTCAATCGTACAGCATCCAAAGGTCCAAGAGGAAAAGAATTTTATCAAAGGAAGGTTGAATCATTAGTGTTGTGCAAATTCAAGGTAAGTAAACCTAATCTAAGCTTTAATTTGAGTAGTATATGTGTAAGTTGATTCTTGAGTGTTTGTGTATGATGTATGCTAAGAAGTATTGGTTGTTTAGATGCTTGTTTGATGGAGAATAATGTTTAGAAGTTCAGCCAAGATAAGTAGTTATGTAGATGTGATGTTTTTTGTTAAACTTTGGATGAAATTTTTAAGTGTTGATGTTGGAATTTGGAAGTGTTGAATCCGGCCAGAATTGAAGTTAAGTTTGGTGAGTTTTCGCTCCATTTTTGGTGGATTTGGAGAGATGTGGAAGTGTGGCCAGCCAAGTATTTGCATGTGCATGTGAATTGTTTGATGAAAATTCAAAGAGAAATGCATGCATGAGTTTGTTAAATCTTGTTGAAGAAATTGTTTGATAAAGGAAAGAATTGGAGTTGAAAGGTTATGTTAGGCTTAACCAAGTATAAGTTTTAGTATTCAAGAGTGCATTTTGTTATGCCAAAATTTAGAATAACACTTGGTTATGTTAGTTCAATGAAAGGAATGGCTTTTAGTGCATAGTTCAAGTTGCTTGAACTTTTAGCATTAGTTTGAATAGCATATTGTATTTAGTCATTGAATTATGAGTTTTGAAACTTATGACTTTAGAAAAGTTGCATATTAAATTGTTGCAATAGTGTAGTATTGATGATAGTAAAAGATGGGTGATTATATTATAATATTACAATATGCCACAATAAATTGTCAAGCTTGTATGCTTGAAATTAGAAAGATCATTCAAAGAATGGCTTGGCCAAATAAGTATACTGTTGTTTCTTGTTTTGAGATTAGTTATAAATAATATGTAATAATTGATTTTATTGTATAAAGAATAGAAAAGCTTTCCCAAGTATAGATATCAAAAGAAACATCAAATAAATATAAGTTTGGTTTATGTATTAAATACATGACCATTTTAGAAATTGATTGGTATGAGTATAGTTTTCATGCCTTATTATATATTACAAGCTATAGGATTGTGCTAGAAGATCTTGAGAATATGTTGTATTAGCCAAAAGTTTAGTTAAGAGTGTTAAAAAGAAATTAGAATTTAGCCAAAGTATATATGTTGTGCCATATGTTAGATTGAATTTACAATGATTAATATGGCAATATAGATTAATGTATAGAATGTAGCCAAAAGAAAAGAAGAAAGAAGGGCATGTATAATTATAGAATCGCGTACGTACACACGATGCATAGAATTCAGAAATAAAGAATAAAATAGAAAATGTTTAATTTAAGCGTGTTACTAGAATAAAACTTTGGGCCTTCCAGAAAAGTATAGAACTAAAGCCTTAGAATTAATAGAATACATGCCAGAGTTAGACAGGTATTTTGGGATCATGCATAGACAACATATAAATGCATGACATAGCATAACATATATTTCAGAAATTTTAAAATTATTAGAAAATATCTAGCTAGTTATTTTTCAGATTTACAAAGCATGTTTTCAGAGGGTTGTTGCGTTGGGGAACCTATGAGCATTCACTGCGTTACCTAGTGGTGACAGAGATGCAGAGGTTTCCCACATGCACGCCGTCATCAGTGAGCGGCCTCAGAATAGAAAACAGAATTGTACAGTCCACTAGAAGTGCATGTGGATGAGGACTGTTTCCAAAAAGAATTTCAGAATACGCTCACACGGCCAGGGTTCCAAATCCATGCCTCAGCCTATTCTGATTGGCAAACCAGAACAGAATACAAAAAGAATTTAAGAAAGAAAGAAAATAGAATTAGAAATAGAATATAGAAAGAAAGAAAAATAGAATAAGAAATAGAAAATAGAAAGAATTTCAAAAAGAAAAGAAAAGAATTAAAAAAGAATTTTTAGAAAGAATACAAACATGATCATTTGCATATGCATCAGACATTTTATGTGCATTGCATCTCATGCATTTATGCATAGATTAAATAGTTTATTTTATTATTGCATGTCTGACTAGCCAAGTAAAGTAAATAGAAGGCCATGAGAATAGAGAAGAAAAGACAATAGAAGCCCATGAAAATAGAAGCCTACGAGAATAGAAAAGAAATTAGAGATATACAAGAAAAGAACATAAATTAGATACATGTAGAAAAGAAAAGAAATTAGAAACATGACAAATAGCAAGGAAACTTAGTGATTTGTTGAGTAGAGAAAGAATCAGAAAGTTATAATCTAGTAGAGAAGAGAAATAAAATGATAAAGAATAGCACAGCATTAGAAGGATTTAGAAAGATTTGAGAAAAATAGAAGACTGTTAAGTAGTACACCTGAGAATAAAGAGAGAAAGCAAGCAGAAATTTAGAAATAGTACAGTGAAAATAGGGACAGTGGAGTAAGAGCATAGTTAGATTTGGTTTACTTACAAAGCATTTATAGCTCACCCCGTTGCTTTCTTTATTTTGCAGGTATTAGATTATAGTGGTCGGGAGACGTCAAGCTGGCAAGAGGATTACATGCACTGTCTTAGTGAAGAATTTTAATGTGGATTGATATATGTGAGAAATAGTCATTGTGTAAGAGTATGTTATAACTGGATTAAGGATAAAAAATTTAGACGAACACTTTTTTTTAAGCTAGCAATTATCTCGATTCTCTCTATAAGATACTCAATGAATACTTGCCTAGTGAGATATTACAATTCTCCAGGCATTAGGGTGAGTCCTTCCTTAGTCTTATAGTCTATGTTGATGACATTCTCATTACAGGAAACAATGAGAATGTAATCAAACAATTAAAGGAGTATCTATGTAAGACATTCCATATCAAAGACTTAGGGGCACCCAAGTATTTTCTTGGCATTGAGATTACTTGTTCCTCAAAAGGAATATCCCTCAGCTAGCGGAAAAATGTGCTTGAACTCATATTAGATTCAGGGTTAGTAGCATGCAAACCAAGTGTCATTCCTATGAAACAAAACATTAAGCTCACCACATAGGAGTACGATGAAAAAATCCAGAATTCTGAGACAGATCACTTATTAGATGACAACTCCAGTTACCAACGACCTGTCAGAAGACTCATATACCTCACAATGACTCGACTAGACATTAGCTACGCAATGCAAATTCTCAGCCAGTTTATGCATGCCCTAAAATAATCCCACATGGATGTAGCAGTTAAAGTACTTAAATACTTAAAAGGTTGTCCAAGGTTGGGACTTCTCTTACCAAGAAAAGGATACCTAAGCATCACTGTGTACTATGACTCAGATTGGGGTTCATGCCCAATAACAAGAAGACCGCTCACTGGTTTTTGCATTAAACTTGGAAAATCTCTTATTTCATGGAAAACAAAGAAGCAAACCACAATATCACTCTCGTCAATAAAGGTAGAATACAAAGCCATGACTAAAACCACATGTGAGATCACATGGATTCTTGGTTTATTAAAGGATATAAATTTGCAAGTAGAAACATTGATCAGGTGATATTGTGACAACAAGGTAGCAAATGAAATCGCAACCAATCCAATTTTTCACGAAAAAACGAAGCATATAGAGATTGACTGCCACTTTGTTAGAGACAAAATACAAGAAGGTATGATCAAAACAGAGCACTTGTGGACCACAGATCAACTAGCAGATATCTTCACAAAGTCGTTATGTTAGAAACAACATTCGCATCTATTAGGCAAGCTTGGAGTTTATGACATTTATAAACCATGAGCTTGAGGGGGAGTGTTGACATTGAGTGATGATATGCATAATTAGCAGACAATCATGTGGAAGATTTAGTGTGATTGGACCTGGAAAAACGGGTGGGTGGGCCAGGTACAGGTCGGGTCCAAACGGGTACGAGTCTCATGGGTACGGGCCCAAAACAGGTCAATCTAAATAGGTCCAAAATATTGGACTCGTACCCTACCGTATGCAGGTGTGGGTGGACTCACAGGTACTTGCACTGTTCACTTTAGTTTTCAATTTTTATAATTAAACCCCCACAATTTATACATTTTTCATTTTTTACAATCATACCCCATTCACCCAAACAACCTCTATCTAACCCGCCAAATAATCTCTAGTCTATTCACAAAACAACCTCTATCTAACCCACAAAACAACCTCTAATCTATTAACCAAACAACCCTTATCCTGCCCACCAAACAACCTCTAATCTATTAACCAAAAAACCCTTATCCTACCCATCAAACAACCCCCTCCTTGTCCCCAAAACACACCAAGAACACCATTCGACTCCAAGAACATTCGATTTCAAGCCTTCAAGTTTCAACACACCATCATAGATCACTATTCACTAATGCCATCAACTGCCATTTCAACTACCATCATCATTCCCCATCCCTCAAACACTTCAAATTAAAAAACAAGAAACCCAAATAAAGAATAATCTCAAAACAAAACCAACATCAAATCATCAACAAAATAACCAAATACACAAACCCCATACTAACACCACCACTGTCACAGTCATCATCCACCATCCATGGCTTGAAGTCATTGCCTTTGCATCGTTTGAAGCCGTGATGGTGCCTTTGCTTCAAGTCGTCGTCGTGGCCTCACTTGAAGGCACAGCGGTGGCTTTTAAAGGTGGGGTTTATGTGGGTGATGGGGTTGCTAAGGGGTAAGGGGAGTGGAAGGAAAAGTAGTGGGGGAAGGTTAGTTTAATCGAAAGGGTCATTATCTTAGACAGTAAAAAAATTGTACGATTCACTCATAAATGTACAACGTGAGTTGAAACAACCAGCCACGCCTGGAGATGGGTGGAAGAAAATGGTTCAATGGCTTTTGATTTTTCATTGTAAGGGTGTGAGAGTTAGAAGGGCTAGACGACTGTAGATTAGACTTTAAAGAATAGGGAAATGTTATTTTTTTTTTTTAATTATGCGTGTACCCACAGGTTTACCTTGTAACGCCCCACATGAGGTACGTAGTTACTGTTTCCTCTTTCGCTCTGTTGGTTTTTGGTAATATTGTTTAATTTAGTGTTGTGTTGAATGTTTGCCCTGAAATTGGTTGAAAATAGAAGAAGTTTAGTGTTTCAGTCGTCGCCGGGGCGAAGAATAATCTTCGCCGCGGCGAAGAGGTGTTGAAGCCGCAGGGGAGCTACTGCGGAAGTTCGCCGCGGCGACAGGCCGATTAAATTGTTGTTGAGTTTTAGATATTTTCTTCCCTAAGGGCTATTGACCATTCTACCCCTAATTAGCAGGAAAAGTGGGGAGTTAATTGTAAGGATTTTTCATGGAGAATATGTTGCTATGGGGGTGAGTTTGTAATGAATCAAAGGATATAGATGGAATTCCCAAGAAGAGTAAGGGCAAAATGGGAAGTTTGTGTTTATTTCATAAAAGGAATTAGAATTAACAAACCCCTCATTTCTTCTTCTCAAACGCAACTCTCCATCTTTACTCCTCTCAACTTCTCTTTTCTTTTGATCAAGGAATTTCAAGGGGTTTTTGAAGTGATTTGGGGTAGAAAAGCAACCTAAGGCTTCCTAAGTTAAGGATTTCTACTTAGTTGTGTGATTGTGGGTTTGATCCATATGAAGTTTGAAGGTTTTTGTTCTTTTGGTTAAGAGTAGAGAGAAAGTCAAGCAAAACAAGTGAAAAGAAGAGTTGGTGAAGTCTCTCCATAACAAGTAAGTAAAACCCAACCCAAGTTGAGATTTATGAATTTTCTTGATTAGGGTTTTGATAGAATGAGTATGTATGTGATGTACATGTATTATGCCATGTATGGAGGTTTAAATAGAGATTTCTATGCCTTAAGAATGCTTATATCTTGCAAATGTGATAAATGAGTTGTTGGGTTGGAAAGGTAGTTTGAGAGGAATTGAAGGGGTATTGTGGATCCCTTTTAGAAGTGTTTTGTTTGAAGGTTTTATGGCTTTGTGAAGGGGTTTTTCCCCATTTTGGATGGTTAGAGAAAGATTTAGAATCATTGCATATTAGAGTTTTATAGGGCACATGGATATTTGATGAATGCCTAATAGAGGTTTGAGTATGATTAGTGAACCTTAATTCTTGCAATATGGCATGTTGGCATTTCATAAGTGCATTAGTGGAGATGAACCATCCATATGCATTATTATATGCATTGAAAAGTGACCTAAGAAAGTGTAGGAAAATTGTGTATGCAATTACCCTATGAGTAGAGAGCTTGGTGGGTACAACCACTTAAGGGTAGAGAGCATTGAAAAGCACTACAATAGAGTAATTAGAAGAGTAGTATAGTTGGGATGATGCTTTGTGATCATCACCGATAGTTATGGGGATCAGGTTGATGCTTTGTGACCACCACCCGAATAGCCCTTAGTGATGGGTCGACGCTTTGTGATCGTCACCGCTGGTAGTGAGACGGGTAAATGCTTTGTGACCACTACCCGGTTAGTAATAGATAGTAGGTTGATGCTTTGTGATCATCATCCGACATTTAGTAGAAGAGGGTTGATGCTTTGTGACCATCACCCGATAGTGACTAGAGCGGGTAAATGCTTGGTGATCGTTACCCAAATTCATGAGGAACGGGTAGGTGCTAGGTGATCTCCACCCGATAGTTAGGAAGAACCGAGTGGTGCTTTGTGATCCTCACTCGGTAGTCCACTAAGAACGGGTTTGGTACTGGTGTGAATTCCACCCGATAGCCATAGAGAGTGAGATGGTGCTGTGTGAACACCATCCGGCCGTACCTCCGGTAAGATGAGGCCATGATGTTTAGTAGAAACAGAGATAGAATCAGAAAAAATATAAGGAAAGAATTAAGAGTTATACATACGGGGAAAGACAGATAGAGGGTTTTACTTACTGAGCATTATTTTTGTGCTCACCCGTTATTTTCCTTTGTGGATGCGGATCTAGGTGATGATGCAGTCGGCGGGGCGGCGGCAAGCGAAGAGAGATAGCTACCACTGTTTCCCTGTTTTGTCTTTTAAAACAAATTTTTGTAAACAGTACTTTTTGTGTATAAAATACATATGAATTGTAATGAAAAGAAAACTTTGGGCCCAATTTTCTATTATATTATGCATGCATTGTATGAGTTTTTCAGCAGTTGGTACATTTTTGGTATCGAGCAAAGATTTTGGGATTGAACAGTGTATTTCTCATCGCCACGACGTCCCTATAATCGACTGTGTGAGTAATTCTTTCCTTACAGTAATTGTTTCTTGAGTTCATTAGTGCGATTATTTTGTAGATGGGCGTAGTTATCGAAATCGCGGTAAGGGTGTGGTGAATGAAGGAACCTTCTAACCCACCAGAGTCTACGCCCCCTCCCTTGGATGAAGCTAGAATCCGGGGAATTATTCAGCAAGTTATGGCAGAAACTCAGAGGAGAGTTGTACCCCCTGTTCAGGTACCGCCAGTTACACATGTCGAAAAAGGACAACCGGTACTCCCCCGTACAGAACAGAGTGGAACCGATTTACGGTCTTTCTAGTCGCATCAACCCTCAGAGTTTAAGGGTACTACAGATCCAGTAATAGCAGAAGAGTGGCTGTGGTCAGTAAACGAGCCACAGGTTTATTTCCCATGTCGGACCGGAGAGAAACCGGTATGCGAGTTTCTTGTTTCGGTGATGCCCGAATTTGGTGGGAATTAATGAAGAAACTCATGATGTGACAGTAATGACGTGGGAAGAGTTCAGGCAAGAGTTTGAGGCCGAGTATAGAACAGAGGACCAAGTTCATGAGAAGGTCCAAGAATTTTATCAGTCTACAGCAGGGACTAGCGCTGTGAAAGAGTACTCAGTGAAGTTCAACGCTCTTGCAAGGTTTGCACCCGGAATAGTTAGCACTCCGGCCTTGAGAAGGGATAGTTTGTACATGGATTGAAGCCGGAGATGCCGAGATATAATGACAAGTCCAACCCTCTCGAATTATAGTGAGGCTTTGAGGCGGGCGATGAAGGCGGAGATTTTTGAGAATAAAATTTTCCCCGTAGGATCCTCGACAGGAGGACCAAAGGAGCTACCCTCTACTCCCCAGAGAGAAAGCATGAGGTGTGTAGAGGTAAAGAAAGAAGAATCAGAAGAAGAAGTTTCAGTTTAGAAAAATAGAAAGAGTGGAAGAATAAACGACCTCGGACGGAAGGGTTTCCTCCTTGCCCGAAATGTGGGAAGAATCACCCGGGAGAATGTCTGAGGGATCAGAGAGTGTGCTATAGGTGCCGACAGCCAGGGCACATGAGAGAGATTGTAAAGCCTCTTCCACCAACGACTCATAGTTCAGGAGGTACTACGAATGCCAGAGTTTTTTACTGTGGCACAAGGGGAAGCAGAGGCCAGTCCATCAGCCGTTACTGGTCAGTTATTATTTCATTCAGTCCCTTTATATGCTTTAATTGACTCAGGCGCTACCATTCGTTCATATCTTATGGGATGCTTGAGAGATTAGGTTTGAACCTACTAGACGACTCAACCCATTAAGATAAAATACCCGATGGGGTTAGTGTTGTGACTCAAGAGATTTTGTTACGAAAGTCCTTAGTAATCCAGGGTAGGGAGTTAACCGTTGACTTAATAGTTTTCGACATGCCCGATTTTGATGTGATCTGGGTATGGACTTCTTAGGAAGGTATGGAGTAGAGATTGCTGTCGGAAAAAGAAGGCGAGGTTTAACCTTGATAGTGGAGATAAGTTAGTTTTGGAGAAGGCCATCAGTTGAGCATGCTGATTAGTAATGTGAAAGCCAGGAGATGTTGAGAAAGGGGTGTTCGGGTTATATTGCCCATGTAGTATAGAGTGGTGATGTTCCACGTTAGAGATTCAGAGGGTGCCAGTAGTTCGAGACTTTCTAGATGTGTTTCCGAAGAGTTACCGGGTTGCCTCAGAGAGGGAGGTAGAATTTAGTATCGAACTGCACCAGGGACAGCACCAATATCTAAAGCCCCTTATCGAATGGCCCCAGCTGAGCTCCAAGATTAAAGAAGCAACTCCAAGAGCTTTTAAATAAAGGCTTCATCCGACCGAGTCATTCCTTGGGGAGCTCCAATCCTGTTTGTGAAAAAGAAGGATGGATCACTAAGGATTTGTATCGTTATAGGGAGCTGAATAAAGTTACAGTGAAGATAAGTACCCGCACCCCGGATAGATGACCTTTTCGATCAGTTGAAAGGGCGGCAGTGTTCTCCAAAATTGATTTGAGGTCCGGTATATCAAGTAAGAGTGGTTGAGCAGATGTGGCTAAGACTGCCTTTCGTACAAGATATGGGCATTATGAATTTGTAGTGATGCCTTTTGGTTGACTAATGCCCCAGCAGTTTTTATGGACCTGATGAACAGGGTATTCCATGAGTTATGGATCAGTTCATTGTTGTCTTCATCGATGACATCTGATTTACTCAAAGTCAAGAGAGAGCATGAGAAACACTTGAGATTAGTATTGCAACGGCTGAGAGAAAAGAAGTTGTGTGCTAAATTTCTAAGTGTGAGTTTTGGCTGAACCAAGTGATATTTCTGGGTCATACCGTGTCAAAGGAAGGGATTTTGGTAGATCCGAGTAAAGTGCAGGCAATCCTGGATTGGCAGAAGCCGAGAACAGTGAAAGAAATCAGGATGTTTCTTAGGCTTAGCAGGTTACTACCGGCGATTTGTAGAGGGATTCGCCCAGTTGGCTAAACCGTTGACAGCTCTTACCAAACAGAAAACTCCTTTTGTCTGGTCAGCAGCATGTGAAGAAAGTTTTCAAGAGTTGAAGAAGAGGGTTAACATCGCTCCTGTACTAGTGTTACGTAGGAGGGTGTAGATTATGACATTATACAGACGCCTTTGCAGGGACTTGGTGCTATGTTGATGCAGTGTAGGTAGGGTAAGTATGCTTCTCGTCAATTGAAAGAGTACGAGACCAGATACCCTAAGCCATGAGACTTAGATTAGCAGCCATGGTCTTTGCCTTAAAGATTTGGAGGCACTACCTTTATGGTGGAAGAGAATTCTACACCGATCATAAGAGTCTAAAGTACTTCTTCACTCAAAAGGAGTTGAATATGAGGCGAGGAAGGTGGTGAGTTGGTCAAGGATTATGATTGTGAGATCAAATATCAACCGGGGAAAGCCAATGTAGTCGCTGATGCTTTGAGTAGAAAAGCCCATGTTTTCCGGCTTACCAGGCAGAAAGAGTTATAGAAGAATTGTCTAAGGAGCAGATTGAAGCGGTTCCGGGAAGAATTGCCAGTTAGAGGTACAGTCTTCTTTACTAGAAGAAATAGAGAAAGCAAATGGCCGATGAGTGGTGTCGAAAAAAGTTCAGCAAGTGTGTGAGGGCAAGTCAGCAGAGTTCTTTGTGAGAGATGTGTCCTCTATTCAGAAATCGTTGTGCATTCCTCCAATTGAGGAGTTGAAACAGAAAATTCTATGGAGGCTCAGACACACCGTACACCGCTCATCGGGAGCAACCAAGATGTATCAGGATGTTAAGAAAGGCTATTGGTGGTCAGGCATGAAGAAAGAAATTGCAGAGTTTGTGGGCTAAATGTCTAACTTGTCAGCAGGTGAAAGCAGAAACATCAACGGCCATCGGGGTTGCTTCAACCATGAGTATTCCAGATGGAAATGGGAGAGCATTTCAATGGATTTTATCACGGGTCTCCCCAGAGTGAGAAAGTGTGTAATGCAATATGGGTGATTGTGGATAGATTAACCAGTCAGCCCATTTTCTCCCAGTAAAGGAAAGTACCACTACAGATCAATTGGCTCAGATATACCTCAAGGAGATTCAGTTGCATGGTGTGCCAAGACTATAGTGTCAGATAGAGATTCCAGATTTGTTTCAGCCTTCTGGACAAGTTTACAGAGGAGTTGGGTAACGTTTAGCATTCAGTACTGCTATCATCCTCAGACAGATGGCCAAACAAGAGAGAACGAATCACGTGCTCGAGGATATGTTGAGGGCCGTTGCATGGATTATAGAGTATCCTGGCATGAGTGTTACCCTTAGTGGAATTTGCTACAACAACAGTTATCAGTCTACAATTAGAATGGCGCCTTACGAGGCTTTGTATGGTAGACGGTGTAGGTCTCCGCTTCATTGGGATGAAGTAGGCGAAAGAGATGATTGAGTACCGCTCTTGGGCCAGAGATGACTCAGAAGCTAATAGAAGATGTGAAGTTAGTCAGAAATAGAATGAAACAAGCCCAAGATCGACAGAAGAGTTATGCCGACCGAAGGGAAAGAGGTAGTTCCAAGTGGGCGACAAAGTGTTTCTGAAAGTTTCCCCCTACAAGCGAGTAATGCGCTTCGGAAGCAAAGGGAAGTTAGCACCGAGGTATGTAGGTCCTTTTGAGGGTCTTGCAATGAGTGGAAAGGTGGCCTACAGATTGGCACTACCACCTAGCATGGACAGGGTGCACGATGTCTTCCAGTTCTCGATGCTACGGAAATAGTAAGTGATCCCCTCCACATTCTGAGCGTAGAGGACGTTGAAGTAGCAGAGAATCTAGTAATGAAGAACGTCCAGTTCAGATTTTAGATCGAAGGGTTAAAGAACTTCGGAACAAGAGTGTTCCGCTAGTGAAGGTCCTTTGGAGGAATCACAAAGTGGAAGAGGCCACTTGGGAAGTAGAGCGGACATGCAGAATCGTTTCCCAGAGTTATTTGCATGAATTTCGGGGACGAAATTCTTTTAAGGGGGAAGAATGAACGCCCCACATGAGGTACGTAGTTACTGTTTCTCTTTCGCTCTGTTGGTTTTGGGAATATTGTTTAATTTAGGGTGTGTTGAATGTTTGCCCTGAAATTGGTTGAAAATAGAAGAAGTTTAGTGTTTCAGTCGTCGCCGGGGCGAAGAATAATCTTCGCCGCGGCGAAGAGGTATTGAAGCCGAGGGGAGCTGCTGGACAGTTTCGCCGTGGCGACGAAGTTTCTTCGCGCGGCGACAGGCCGATTAAATGTTTGTTGAGTTTTAGATATTTCTTCCCTAAGGGCTATTGACCATTCTACCCTATTAGCAGGAAAAGTGGGGAGTTAATTGTAAGGATTTTCATGGAGAATATGTTGCTATGGGGGTGGTTTGTAATGAATCAAAGGATTAGATGGAATTCCCAAAGAAGAGTAAGGGCAAATGGGAATGTTTGTGTTTATATTTCATTAAAAGGAATTAGAATTAACAAACCCCTCATTTCTTCTTCTCAAACGCAACTCTCCATCTTTACTCCTCTCAACTCTCTTTTCTTGATCAAGGAATTTCAGGGGTTTTTGAAGTGATTTGGGGTAGAAAAGCAACCTAAGGCTTCCTAAGGTAAGGATTTTACTTAAGTTGTGTGATTTGTGAGGTTTGATCCATATTGAAGTTTGAGGTTTTTGTTCTTTTGGTTAAGAGTAGAGAGAAAGTCAAGCAAAACAAGTGAAAAGAAGAGTTGGTGAAGTCTCTCATAAAAGTAAGTAAAACCCAACCCAAGTTGAGATTTATGAATTTTCTTGATTGGGTTTGATAGAAATGATGTAGATGTGATGTACATGTATTATGCCATGTATGGAGGTTTAAATAGAGATTTCTATGCCTTAAGAATGCTATATCTTGCAAATGTGAGAAGTGAGTTGTTGGGTTGGAAAGTAGTTTGAGATGGAATTGAAGGGGTATTGTGGATCCCTTTTTAGAAGTGTTTTGTTTGACAGTTCTATGGCTTTGTGAGGGGTTTTTCCCCATTTTGGATGGTTAGAGAAAGATTTAGAATCATGTATTAGAGTGTTTATAGTGACGAGATGTTTGATGAAATGCCTAATAGAGGTTTGAGTATGATTAGTGAACCTTAATTCTTGCATATGGCAGTTGGCATTTCATAGTGCATTAGTGGAGTGAACCATCCATAGCATTATTATATGCATTGAAAGTGACCTAAGAAAGTGTAGGAAAATTGTGTATGCAATTACCATGAGTAGAGAGCTTGGTGGGTACAACCACTTTAAGGGTAGAGAGCATTGAAAAGCACTACAATAGAGTGAATTAGAAGAGTAGTATAGTGGGATGATGCTTTGTGTCATCCACCGATAGTTATGGGGATCGGGTTAATGCTTTGTGACCACCCGAATAGCCTTAGGATGGGGCGACGCTTTGTGATCGCACCCCGATGAGTAGTAGAGACGGGTAAATGCTTTGTGACCACTACCCGGTTAGTAATAGATAAGTAGGTTGATGCTTTGTGATCATCACCGACATTTAGTAGAAGAGGGTTGATGCTTTGTGATCAACGATAGTGACTAGAGACGGTAAATGCTGGTGATCGTTACCCAAAATTCATGAGGAACGGGTAGGTGCTAGGTGATCTCCACCCGATAGTTAGGAGAAACCGAGTTGGTGCTTGTGATCCACTCGGTAGTCACTAAGAACGGGTTGGTACTGTGTGAATTCCACCGATGCCATAGAGAGTGAGATGGTGCTGTGTGAACACCATCCGGCCGTACCTCGGTAAGATGAGCCATGATGTTTAGTAGAAACAGAGATAGAATCAGAAAAAGTATAAGGAAAGAATTAAGAGTTATACATAGGGAAAGACAGATAGAGGGTTTTACTTACTGAGCATTATTTTTTGTGCTCACCCCGTTATTTCCTTTGTGGATGCAGGATCTAGGTGATGATGCAGTCGGCGGGCGTCGGCAAGCGAGAGAGATAGCTACCACTGTTTCCCCTGTTTGTCTTTAAAACAAATTTTTGTAAACAGTACTTTTTGTGTATAAAAGACATATGAATTGTAATGAAAAGAAACTGGGCCCAATTTTCTATTGTTATTATGCATGCATTGTATGAGTTTTTCAGCAGTTGTTACATACCTGGTCCACTTGATAGAAAAACGGGTTAGGCCAGGTACAAGTCTAATTAAATGGGTTTTTTAAGGGAGTACCCATACCCTATATTTTTTTAGCGGTACAGGTGACCTGCGGGTGCAAACGCATTTTACCAGGTTAGGTGTGATCAGATTAAAGTTATAGCACATATATTATTTCCTTCCTTATGATTCTTACAAGTTACATTCTACTTGTATAAATTAGGACAAACTATACATGAAAAATACAACAAACATTTACATAATTCTTCTTCCATTGTTGTTCTTTATTTCTCTTTAGGCATTCTTAACAACTAAGTTGCTTCTTTGCCCCTCTAGCCTCTTCTTGGCATACTTCGGTAGTTCAACTACCTCTCTTGCCACTCCTTTTCCAAATTCTTACAAAAACCTCCCAGTAAGGTCACCAGCTGTGGGTAAGTTAATTTTTCTCTATAAACATTCATAGTATGCCCTATTTAATTTAAAATTACGTAACATCACAAAGGCTCCATTTAACATGAATGTAGCTCAGAAGAATAAAGGTTCCTTTGAGGTGGTGAGGCATATTAAAATATTAGTTGGGCATAGCTTGGTGATCAGTCTCATTTGATTCTTTTATTCAAAAGAAAGACATGGAAACTTCTTTACATCTTTGCTCACTTAGGAAATAAACAATACCAGCATTTAAATCTCTCATTTTCGGGTAACATCGTATCTATTCATATTCTAACTCGTTCCTGCGGAGAGAAAACACAAAATGGGACAAGCATTACAGACATTTGCATCGGGTATTTTTATTTTATTTTCTCTTCTTATATAAATATTCATTGTTATTATTTTTATTTATGGGTCTAAATAATATCATTAATTCATAAAATTACATTTTTTTATTGAGTTGCTATATTATTCCACTCCTAATCCTAAGCTGTAAAATGGTTTTTTTTTTATTAAAATAAAAAAATAAAAAATAAACCTATGGTGCTTAATTGGTCCATTGCAGGAAGTGACGAAAAGAGAATGAAGAGATTGGTCCTCTAATAGGACAATGTTATGAGATTTTATTGCAAAAACAAAATTTGAGCTGAGACCTCGGCTGACTTCCACAAAGCAGTATGCCAAACCATCGAGTATTATTTTCTCATTTTCTCTAGCCATATTTTAAATTTCTGGTCACATTGGATAAATCAAATTCATAGAATATGTTTAACATTTGATTGGAAAATTATAAACTCTTAACTTTCTTTTATATGAGCAGAGAACTCAACAAAAACTGGTAGCACTCAATTTCGCGTACCAAATACTGAGCTCTCAAGGCAGCGTATGAGGTAAGTAGTTATTTTATTTTTTATTTTTTAATTTCATTATTTTATTTCTCAGCTTTTGCTTATCGATATTACTGTAAATTGCATGCGTTATCTCCATTTAATCAATTATATCATCAACCTTTTATCACTTTGTCTTATATTAAAACTTCAAAGTTGACCTTTGATAAAGATTGGAATATGTAGAGAAAATTTTTATAGGATGAACGGTCATGATAGCCAAATAATAAATAAATTTTAACGGATCGATAAAATATATATATTTGATATGAATTTTGAAAATTTTGTGGGATCGAGGTAGATGACCTGCAGATCTGTGAATATCGATCCCTGATGTAAATATTAATTTATTAAATTAAAATTAAGCAATATGAAGTCCATGAAAATAAATTCATATATAATACGATATATATTATTGCACAATTTTGGGACATGTTGGAAACATTTTTCTTTACAGTGTAATTAGCTACATTCACTGTAATAATTGATGTTCATTTGGCTTAGTTAATATGTCAATAATTTGCAGAAGCACCACCAAGGAAAGGGAAAATCATTAACGAAAGAAGAGTTTCAAAGGATTCTTCAAGATGTGATTTGCCACAGGATTTACAGGTTTTGGAGCAAAGGACATAATCTTCTATACTTCGGACTTCCGCGGACAGCACTTCTCTTAAAGAACGGATAGCACCAAGGGCAGTTCCCAACGACATTTTATCCCCGTTGTCACCTCTGCCACTGTCTTCCTTCTTGCTAAACTTAATAAGATATAAAGAATGGATTGTACAATTGCTATTGCCCTCCATCCAGTCAGTCGAATTATGTTATTCACGAATGTTATCATATAGATTTTCATAAAATGCATGGATAAAAGTAATAATATAATTGAGATATAAGAAAATATATATCATAATTTCGTATAGAGGTTAATTAATTAACCATTCAATTTAGGGAAATTAGATTAAACGGTTTAAAGCTACACGGAAAAGTTGTTGTTTCACTGTAATATTTCAATTCCATCAACACATGTATATATTCACAATTTATCAATATATACACGTCAAACAATCATGGAATATTGCGTAAGTAATTTGATTTTAATACTAACCTCTTGCCATAGCAATTGTTGTTAATCTTCATGCTTCTGTCTCTTCAAAGTTTACAAAGTCTTCAATTAAATGCAATTTCCAGTACGATGACTTTTGGGTTAAAATTGCATTAACAGGACCTATAACCTCTCCCAATATAAAGCAATTATCTTTTTATCAAAGACAACTGCCAATGGGAAGTAGCCACATGTAACTGTTTAGTAGTTACCCATTTACTAAAACTACAAATTATTAAAAGTGTAGGGCCAATCGTTAATGAATTTTAATTAATTAAAATTCTAACATTCTCACATTTGGTCCAAACTTTTTATATAACCACAACATAGTAGTTTTATAGTCTTATATTTAATCAGAAAATAGAATTGTATGAATCATAGCATAGTCCTTTTTAAACAAGTATTACCTTCTATGTATTACGCAATTTTCTCTTTCTAAATAAATGCTTAAATGTGGAATTTACTTTATGAACAAACCTCAAATTTTTTGTTTTAGGTTTTCAGAATGTTTGTTATTCTCTAGCCAAAATGTATACAACTTGAAAAGAGAAAACAAACTAAATTATAGAGTTTCAAAGAATGAAAGCATTATCTCTCAAAGTGACAAATTAGGACATAGTCCCATTTGAAACATGATCCTTGAACGTCTTTGGTGGCATGTCTTTGCTAGAGGATTAGCAATCATCTGCTCGGTAGTATGTGTTCAATAGACATTCTTTGGCTAATGGCTCTCTTATTGCTAAGTACTTAATGTCGATGTGTTTACTTCGACTTCCACTCTTATAGTTCTTAGCAAAGAACACAACAAACTGAATTGTCACAATACAACCTTGCAGCCTAGAGATAGATTCACAACTCTAAGCCCAGAAAGAAAACTTCTCAATAAATAACCTGGTGTAGTAGCCTCAAAATAGGAAACAAACTTAACTTCCGGTAGATGTGGAGACAAAGATTGTTGGCGCTTCTCTAAGATATAGGACTTTGGCTAGCATAAAAACATATCTGGATGTTGATTTTTGAGAATCAACAACCAGCAAAGTCTAAGTCTGAATATCCGATGACCCCCAAAATGTCTAATCGTCTGTATGTAAGCATACAATTTTAGTCCCTTGAAGATGCCTCATGACCTTTCTTTGCAACTCTCCAATGATCTAAACCTAGATTGCTTTGATATCTTCCTAACATTCCAATTGCAAAAGCAATGTCAGTCTATTATAGACTTGAGCATACATAAGGCTTTAAAAATGAAGTATAAGGAATGTTTTCATTTGTTCCTTTTCAATCTCAAGTGTAGGACATTGGTTCAGATTGAACCTGTCACCCTAACAATGGGAACAACACTGGGTGAACATCTTTCATCCAAATCTCTCAAGAATTTTAATAATATAGGTTTCTTGAGATAGTCCCAAAACATGTTGATATTGATCCTATGATCTAATGCCAATGACCTAAGATGTTTCACCCATATCCTATGCTAAACTTTTGGGAGAGAAATTGTTTCACGTCATGCAGCAAACCAACTCATTGTTTGCAATCACTACATTTAACATAAGGAAGATAATTTTGCTTCCACTAACCTTATGGTATATACATTGATCTATAACATTCTCTACAAAACCAAATGAAGAGATACCATTATGAAATCTTAAATACCACTATCGAGAGGCTTGTTTTAGTCCATAGATGGACTTCTGAAGCTTGCAAACCAAATTCTCACCACCACTTAAAATGAACCCAACAAGTGTTTCATATAAACCTTCCTCCAAATCTCTATTGAGGAAAGCTGTTTTCACATCCATTTGATGTAAATCGAAATCAAAATGAGCAACTATGTCTTGATGATGAGGAATAAATCCTTTTTGAAATTGAGAAAAAATCTCTTTATAATCTACCCCTTCCCTTTGCGTGAACCCTTTGGCAACAAGTCTAGCCTTATATCTCAATGTTGCCCAATGAATCCCTTTTGGTTTTGTGGCAAGATGAGGCACTATATCCTAGGTATAATTTTGTCTAAGTGTTTTAAGTTTGTCAGCCACAGCTTGACGCCAATGAGATTGTTGGACTGCTTCAAAGTAATTGAAAGGTTCTTTTTCGGCAAATATCTAACTTATAAAATCCTGTGGACAAGAGAAGACGGTCAAAACTAACATAATTGGATGTAGGACAAAGGCTACCTGAAATATCTAGAATGGTTGGTCAAACATAATTTGTAGTTCATATAGGTGGTCGATTAGGACAAGAGGACCATCTTTGGGGAACTAGCTCTAAAGGCATCCAGAAGACCTGTAGGAGATGTAGGTAAGGGTTCACTAGACTTAGAAGATTTTGCTGGAATTGTATCAAATTGAAGATAGTAGTGATTGGTGGGAGACTAGAGTCTGTCAGTTGTGTACTCGTGTTAATGACATGGAGCATGATGAAATGAGGAGAGACCGATAAATCATTATCCAGAAAATTAGGCAAATGCTGAGAGTGTGAACTTGAGTCTTTACCAATGTCTTTAAAGGGAAAGTTACTTCATGAAAGATAACATCTCGAGAAACAAAAATAGTTCTTAACTGGATCGTATAGATGGTAACCCTTCGGAGCATGGGATAACCCATAAAGATACATCGAGTAGCTTGAGGGCCAAACTTGTCATGTAGACCAGAACGCCAGAGTAACAAAGACAACCAATAGAGGTGGCTGTGTTAAGTGGTTTCCCAAATAGAATGTCATAAGGAGTCTTGCCACTGAGCCACAGGTTGGCATGCGATTGATCAAGTAGCTGTGACCACACATTCACCCCAAAAACCTATAGGTACATTGGTTAGTATTTAAGGGCACAAGCTACTTCAACAGTGACGGTGTTTTCATTTATACAAACCATTTTGTTATGGAGTATAGACGCAAGAAATCTTGTGGGATTCCAAGGGACAAAAACAAAGAGGAACAGTGAAAATTAAAGAAATCCCGAGCATTAGTTCGAACACGTTGAATTGATGTGTGAATTGAATTTTTACCAGGACAAGTTTTTTTTTTTTTTTTTTTGATATGGGTAAGTGTTTGAGTTGGATTGCAAGAGGAAGACCCACGTCCCACAAGAGAAATCATCTACAATGGTGAGAAAAAATGGATTCCATCATGATTAGGGGGTGATAAGGACCCCAAATGTCAAGGTGGATCAAGGCAAAATGATGTGTAGTAGTGGTTGTGCTATATGGAAGGTAGTAGGAGATTGTTTTGCAAGAGGACAAACTGGACACTGTGGTTGAGGAATTGAGGCACTGTGCCCCAATCTTTGATGGAAAATAAAAGAATTTTTATAATTTGTATTACAATGAGAAGTTTTAATACAAGAAGGCGACTTTTGAAATTCTTTAAAAAATTATCAGTTATCCAGTAGTACAAACCATGATGGACCTTACCCAGCCCATCAATTCCCAATTCAAGGGTCTTGAAATTCACACCTAATAGGAAGAAATTTTAATATGCAATGTATTTGTGCAAATTTTGGATACAGAAATAAGATGAAATGAAAATTGGGAACAAACGGAACAATTTTTAAGCACTACATTTTTTCTTAGGTGGACGGTTCCAATATGGGTGGCTAGTGACAATATCCGTTTGGCATACGTACAGAGGCAGACAACTTAGTAGACATATGACTATGGAAAAAATATTTGGGATTGCAAATAATGTGGTCACTAGCCCCTGAATCAATTATCGATATTCATCTTTAATAAATTTAGACATAAATATGTACCTGCATGAGAAGTCGTATTTGTTATGAGATAGATTCAGACTTTGGAGATTGTATTGTATTTTTTTTTACATCATTTACTTTGAATATTTTAAACTAGAATCAAAATTGAGATTGTTGTATTGTATTTGTATACTTGTATTTCTAATGGAGACGTAATTGTTAATGTTAATTCTTAATCCTAATTCTAGTTGTATTTGTAATTTATAATTATAAGTAATAAAAAGTGTTGAAATTCATAATATTTCAATGTCTCATTAGTTTACTATATTTCGTAGGGATTATATATTTTTTAATGAATAAAAATACAAATGTCACTAAATATAACATATAAATACCCTCCTCAGCCAGGTACCATCTAAGTTTCTATTACAAGGAAACTTAGAGAATTAATGCCTGGAAGGTTTGGTAATTTAAAATGTAAATAGTGGTTACAAACATGTACTATATGAAAATAAATAAATAAAAACCTCCTCTCATTTCATTACTTTCTAATCAACCTGTCGAAATATGATTATATATAAAACATATGGTTTAAGGAAAACAACTAATCAATTGTTAATAGCGGAAGCAAATATAAAATATCTCCCATATTTAGCAAGACATATTCATTATTTCATAAAACTTAGATTAAGACATCAAACTATATATATTAAATAAAAACAACATCCTTATAATATCATAAGTTTAATTAAAACAAAAGTTAACAGCATGCCCCCAAGATTCCTTGACTGTCGCTCGCCATTACCACTTTAACCCTTACCTTCAAACATGGAACTAGGGAAATGAGTGCTAGGTCACCAGTAAGGGTATCGATCATTTAACCCTATGTAACATTCTCAAACTTAGAAAACATCTTATTAAATTATTGTAACACCTCCTTTCGAGCAGTATACTTGGAAAATATACTATGAAAAATACATAGCATAAAAGGTAAAGTAATGGGCCCAAAATTTCTTTACTTATATATATAATTTTGTACATAAACAAAAGTAACATATATAATGATAAAAACATTGGACAGTAGTGCCATTTCTCTTTCTTCTCGACGCCCATCTGACTGCTTCTCACATATTTCCTGCAAAAACATTTAAAAACAACAGGGTGAGCACTAATTGCTCAGTAAGTAAATCCGCTACATATACTTCTATCTCCGTTGCTCAAACTTTGAATTCTTTCCTTACATTACTCTTTTTCTTCCTCTTCATTCTCTTTTTGTTCTTTCTAATTTTTAACTCTTTCTGGTTCTCATCTTCTTTATTCTAACTTTCTTTGTTCTTTCTTTCTGTTCTCTTTGTTCTTCTTTCTTCTAATTTCTCACTATCCATGATAGAATCATAGGATCAGCATGTGAGATGCAAATGCACAAATGCATAGAGTTGCATTTTTCTGTTTTCATATTCTTTCTTCTTTCTATTTTTCTTCTTCTCTTCTTTTCTTTCTTCTTCTCTTCTTTCTTTCTTTTCTATGCTTTCTTATTCTTTTCCGATCGGACCGTATTTCGGAGTGATTGGAACCCTGGCCTTGTGAGTGAGTACAATCCTCATCTACATGCACTTTCGGACTGTACGAATTCTTTTTTCTTCTTAGGCCACTCATTTAAGGTGGCGTCCAGTAGGTATTTTCTTCTGGGTACAGCCCTCATCCACATGCAATCTTATGGGCGTACAAATTTCTTCTTATTCTTAGGCCGCTCACTGAAGGCAGCGTGCATGTGGGAATATTCTTCTTCTTGTCACCCACGGGTTCCATCGCAACAAACCTTTCTTTTCTTCTCTTTAGCACTTTGCTTCTTTCTTTTTGTTCTTTAGTGGTTTCTTTTCTTTTTCTTTATTCTTTAGTATGCGTGTATGCATGTATGCATGTAGATGGATTCTTCTTATTATTCTTTCTCAATTCTCAATTAAATGCAAAGGTGCAATATGGCATGTAAACATGTCATTTTCTACTTTCTCTACCATCTACACACTCATTTTAAATTATTATACCATCATAAAATCCATGCATTTCACTTTGGAATTCATTCCAAACAAGTGGTATGCACAACAAGCACTAGATTATCTACACTTCTATCTTTTTTTTTCTAGCTACCAAAATGGGAACACAACTCTCTACACTAACTCAAACCTGAGTAGAAAATTCACACTTCAAAATTCTATCTCAAATTTCTCATAATTTCTTCAAACTTCCACCAATTCATCTCATCTACACACAATTTCTCATGGTGGAATTCACCCAACACCTCAACATCAATTTCATCATCAATTCTCAATACTCAAGCATATAAATACATATAAGGAAATTCTCTACTCAAGTATTATTCAAATCAAGGGCTAGGGTTGGCTTTACTTACCTTGAACTTGAGTACTTCCACTAGAATCTCTTTATCTTGGTAGAATTCCCCTTTCTCTATAATCCTAAGCATATAAACTATAAGAACTCAACACTTTAATAATAAATCTCATATCTATTACAAGAATTCTTACCTTTGGATGCTTAGGATTAAATCTCTACCAAAAAAAATCCAACCAAAAGACCCCTAAATCTCCTTGGAAATTGATGAAGGAATTGAGAGAATTTGAGAGTGAAGGTGGCGTGAGAGGGAGTAGAGAATGATAGGGTTTGTGGTCTTGAACCCTTAATATCTTATATTAATAGGCACACTTTCCCATTTTGCCTTTACACTTTCTTAAACATTCCATCTTTGCCCTTTAGTCAATTACACAAATGCCCTTACCTTCATTGCATTTTCCATGAAATTTCCTTACTTTTCACTCCCTACATTTGCAACTAATTAGGGGTAGAATGGTCACTTTGCCCTTAAGGAAATTTCTCAAGAATTCTAGCCAACTCTTTACCCCGATGAAAAATTCCAAAGCATACGTCGCCGCGGCAAAGTCTGTAATTCACAACTTTGCCAACTCTCTACCTTAAAACAAGCAACACTATGGGCAAATACGCAACACTAAGAGTATATAGGCTTAACTAAGGGCAAACAAGCATAAATAAGTGACGTACCTCAATGTGGGCGTTACGCTTATACATGAACCAAACATTAATAACATATATGTAATATAACATAGCATATTCAGTTCATATCATAATGCATAATATAATTCATGTAATGGTTTCCTTTAATGTTCATGAATGATGCACTTCAATGCCACGCATGTATAAATACATTTTTCTTTGAAAACTTTTTATTGTTTGCCGATCAAACTGAGGTGAGGCATGGATTACGGAACTTTTGGCCAATGAGCTAACCTTAACTTATAACACAGTCCCCATGGTCACGCACGCTATGGACTGTTCATTTCTTTTGGTCAAGACATGTGCATGAGTGAGCTCAAGTTCCCCATAACATGCCAATAGCTTCCATAAAACTTAAAAATCATTTTCTTCACAAAAATGCATGTCTATGTACCTTGAAATCATTTAACTCAAACTTGGGATGAAGTCCTCCGTTTTTCATTAGTAATATGCTTGACATGCTCTATTCTTAAGAAACATACACTTTCCATATATGAAAATTTCGTGGATGCATAACTAATTCATAGAAACATGTCATACTTAGGCTTGTTTATACATAAAGAAGCTCATAATTAGGTAATACATAACATATTACACATAACCTCCATGGTCATTCATTACATCAAATATATATGTTCATACAATCATTAACTAATCACAAAGATCACTCATTCAAGCATGCTTCGAAACCCTTTAAGAATTATTTCCACACTTGAAATCAATCATAGATTATTAAGCTAAAAAATAAATTAAGAAATTGGAAGCACTTTTGAGGTAGTCATACTGCACAGGTCATATTCAAGAAGGCATATCTCGAGTTATACACAACGGATTGATATGATCTTGATCTTGTTTTAAATATTAGAGAAATAGATACAATGTTTATGTTTATACCTCAACCCATTTGGATAAGTAAGATGTCCAAAAATCACTCAGAAGGCCACGGACTTGATAGTGGCAACCATGGTAACATGCCTTTTTAAAGGCTTTTCCATACCTATTTACCTCCACTTACTCCCTAACTTTTCCTAACCATTCTCCCCTGTGAAAACATGTTAAATGATCAATAATAACCTCCCTTGTAACAAGTTAAATGCTCATGACACAACCATTTCCATTAATTGTCATCAAATTTCAATTTTCTACAATTCACATATAAATACATCAATTGCAAATTATAGCATGAAACCAAGCTCAATCTTTTGTGACAGAATTAAGTTTCCCTAATACTAAACCTAGAAACCTAATTCTTATTTCATATCAAAGGGAGGTTTCCCTTACCTTGTGTGAAGAAATTACACTCTTTTGCAAATTTCCTCCTCTTTATCTCCAATTGACTCTTTATCCTAAAATAATTCATAAGAAAACTTTATTAAATTGAAACACATAATAGTCATATAAGACAAGGAGTTGAAATTTACCTCCTAATACCCTTAATAAAGGAAGAAATGTAAGACACTTGAAAGATTGCAACTAAGAAGCTTGGAATTTCAATGGAGGAAATAGAATTAATGGAGAAGTATTGAAGAAGATGATGGAAAGTGGAAGAATACATGTGTTGGCCGACCTATGCAAACTAAAATCAAGATTCTTTTTTTGCAAAAGTCATTCATTTGTCTTTTGCATTTAATGACTTAAAACATTAGTTCCCTTTTTGCCCTTATGTAATGCCCTATTTGAGATACATAGCCATTGTTTATGTTATGGCCTCAAGGTTTACTGAATTGCCCCTAAATGAGGTTGTATCTTATTCATGTTGTTTGGTTGGCCCTTGGTTGAGTTATGTTTTGGGTTTGGTTAAGTGTTTACCCTAGAATTGATCAAGATTTAGCAGATTTTGGAGTTGCAGTCTTTGGCAGGGCGAAGAATAGTCTTCGCCACGGCGACATTGGCTTTGTGTATGGCGGTGTCGGTTCTGTAATTCTTCGTCGAGGCGACAGAGAATTCTTCGCCGCGACGAAGGGCTGGCTGAGTTTTTGTTTGAGTTTTTAGAGAATTCTTTCCTAAGGGCAAAATGACCATTCTACCCCTAATTAGCAGGAAAAGTGGGGAGTAAAATGCAAGAAAATTTCATGGAGAATAGTGTAGAATGGGGGTGAGTTTGTAAAGAATTAAAGGATAAAGGTGAAATTTTCAAGAAAGAGTAGGGGCAAAATGGGAAAGAATGTATATTATATGAGCTAATAAGAGTTTAGTTCTCTAAACCCCTTCATTTCACCCATTTTCCACCGCCTCTTCATCTCCCGTTTTCTCTCAATTCCTCACTCAATTTTCCAAGGGATTTTTGAGAGTTTTGAGTTGGGATTTGACAAAGATTTGATCCTAAGCAAGAAGAGGTAAGAATCTCTACTCTAGATATGAGTTTTATTTATGTAAGGGTTAAGTTATTACTAAGTTTATGCTTAGGAAATAAGGGGAAGCTAAGGTCTAACAAGAGTAGAGAGTTTTAGTGAAGACTACTCAAGTATGAGGTAAGTAAATCCAACTCAAGCTAAAGTTTAAGAAATCCTTGAGTAGAGATTTTCTTTATGCATGTATATATGATGCTTGTTGAGAAATTGAGTAGAGTTGTATGTCTATTTGTTGAGAAATGGACTTGAGATGAATATTCATGTTGCATTTGTTGGATATTCTTCCTTTATGAGAAGTGTTGATGTGTGATGAGTTTGAGATGAAGTTGGAGGAGATTTAGTAAATTTTTTAGGAGTGTTCTTCTATGATAGGAATTATGTCCATAGAAGGGAGTTTCTTCCCATTTTGGGTGATTAAAAAGAGAAATAGAATTGTAGTTATAGAGGAGGTTTTGTATGCACATGAGTTGTTTGATAAAATGCCTAAGTGAAAACATGTTACCAAACTGCCCTGTCACAGCCGTGACTTTATGAGTGATTTTTGGGCATCTTATGGATTGAACTGGGTTTAGACCAAAGCATAAAAGTTATAGCCCTGTCTCTAAGATTTAAAACGAGATAAAAATCATAGCAATCCGATGTGTATAACTCAAGTTATGCTATTTTGAGTGTGACTTGCACAGAATGACTGTCTTTGATGCAATAATGCACTTGTGCTTTCATGAGTACATTAATGAGCATGAATCATCCATATGCATGAATTATGCATTATAGAAGAGTAGAGAATTTTGAGTACAAGCTACACTATGAGTACTAGCTTGAGAAATAGTAGAGAACTTTGTGAATAGACTACTCTAAGAGTAAGCTATACTATGAGCACTAGCTTGAGGAAGAGATGAGTATTAGCTTGAGCAAAAGTAGAGAATTTTGAGTATAAGCTATACTATGAGTAATAGTTTGAGTGAGAAAGAGTAGAGAATGTTGAGAATAGCAACTCTAAGAGTAAAGAGAATGATAACACTCTAATAGTAAAGAAAAAGAGAGATTGAGCACTAGCGAATAAAAGAGAGAAAAGTGCTACATAAGAGAATAGAGTAGGTTGTGTGATGGGGAACCCGTGAGTGATGAGTAAAGTCATGAGAGTGGGTGCTTTGTGATCCCCAGCTATGCCTCCGGTTAGATGGGGCTGTGACCGTCACGAAGAGTGGAACATGAGGTTTCAGCCGTGCCTCCGGTTAGATGGGACCGTGACATTCAGAGAGAGAGAGAATACACTCACGTGGCCAAGGGTTCCGAATCCATGCATGACCGAGTCCGATTGGCAGAGAATGAGTAGAAGTCACGAATAGTGGGTTGGTGCTTTGTGATCTCCACCCAGCTGTGCCTCTGGTAAGATGAGGCCGTGACATGCAAGTGAGGAAGAATGAGTAAACATGAGAAAGAATAAAGAGAGACAATGAGTAGGGTTACGAAGAGTGGGATGAGTACCCAGTTGTGCCTCCGGTAAGATGAGGCCGTGACCTATAACAAAAAGTTAACAGAAAAGAGTTATGAGAAAGAGAGATAGAAAGAGAATCAGTAGAAGTCACGTAGAGCGGGAGAAGTCCCGGCCGTGCCTCCGGTAAGATGGGGCCGTGACATTCAAAGAGCGAGTTAGTAGAAATGAATTATGAGAAATGAGAATGAGATAATACAGAGGATGAGAAAAAAATGAGATAATAGAGAGGATGAGAAAAAAATGAGAAAGCTTGGGAAAGAATGAGATAGAAAGAGAGAGAGTATGAGAAAGAATGAGAGAGTTTGAGTTAGTAAGAATAGAGAGTAGAAGAAAGAAACATGCAGTTCTTTTGCATTAATTGCATGTACATCTCATACATGCATGCACCATGAGTTCTTCCATGGTTAGTGAGAGTATAACGAGAATAAGAGAGAGAACCATGATTTTCCTTCATGGTGAGTATGATGAGAATAAGAGAAAACCATGTTTTTCCTTCATGGTGAGTAAGATTAAGAGAAGGAGAAAAGAGAATAAGAACAGAGAGAAAGAAAGAATAAAAAAAGAGCAGAACAGATTTAAAGGAGAATAAAAGTATTAGAAAGGAAGAGAAAAACAGTGAGAATTAGAAATAGAAGAACGACAGAGTAAGAAAAGAACCAAAGAGTGAGTTATAGGGACAGGTAGTGAAGGATTTACTTATTGAGCATTGTTGTGCTCATCCCATTGTTCTTCCATGTTTTGCAGGAAATAGGAGCAGCGGTCAGATGAACGTCGAGGAGCGGAGAGTATTGGCACTACTGTCCACCAGTTATGATATTTTGTATTAAGTAGAAAGTTTTTAATACATAGTATATTGTATTTGTAAAGAATTATATTTTATTGAGTAAAGAGAAAAAAATTTGAGCCCACTATTTTCCATACGCTATGTATTTCTATAATTTACATAGTATGAACTATAAGAATAGTAGTAGAGAGCAGGTGTTACACCTTAACAATTTTCTTTTTATTACTCAATCCTTTATCATCTTTATCTTGTCAAGCCAACAAAATATCATCATTCTCTTACCACTTTATCCTAAGTCATGTGCATGGTCGTTAACTTAGCACATAAAAATGGAAAGACTATTTTACTCTTGGACGTACCGATGGGGTTTACATTTCTCCCCTCCTTATAGGAATTTCATCCTCGAAATTAAGCAAATAACTCTGGGTAGCAGTCTCTCATGTCTTGCTCGACTTCCCAAGTAGCTTCCTTAACCTTGTGATTTCTCCAAAGAACTTTGACAAGTGGAATACTTTTATTCTAGACCTCTTTAATCTTTCTATGCAATATTTGGATTGGACACTCCTCATAAATCAAATTCTCCTTCAATTTCACTTCCTCTGCTTGTAATACATGAGAAGGATCATTTATGTACTTGCATAACAATGAAACATGAAGAACATTATGCACTTGTTCCATGCTCAGTGGTAATGTAAGTCTGTAAGATACTTTTCCAATCCTTTCTAGCACTTTAAAAGGACCAATGTATCATGGAGCAAGCTTTCCTTTTCTGCCAAATCTCATTACACGTTTGTATGGGGAATCTTAACAAAAACTTTGTCCCCTACTTGAAATTCCACTTCCTTTCTCTTCAAGTTTGCATAACTCTTTTGGCGATCTTGGGCTTGTTTCATTCTCTCTTTGATTAACCTGATATCTTCAATCATCTTTTGAGTCATCTCTGGTCCTAAGGCTTGAACCAAAGACTCCTTCTTTCCTATTTCATCCCAATACAAAGGTGATATGCACTTTCTCCCATATAGAGCTTCATATAGTGCCATTTGGATAGTAGCCTGATAACTGTTGTTATAGGAAAATTCCATTAATGGAATTATATCACTCTAATTTACTTTATGATCCATACAACAGGCCTGTAAAATATCTTCAATCACTTGATTGGTTCTTTTAGTTTGACCATCTGTTTGGGGGTGAAAAACCATATTAAAAGCTAGCCTTATACCTAGCACCTTTGTAACCCATGCCAGAAGGCTAAAACAAATCTTGAATCTCTGTCTGACACTATTGTCTTAGGCACACCATGCAACCTCACAATTTCTTTTACATAAATCTGACCCAACTGATCTGAAGTAGTTGTATCCTTCACTAGTATGAAGTGCGCTGACTTAGTTAGTCTATCTATAATCACCTATAGCGCATTATACCCTTTTTGTACTCTTAGAAGGCCAACAATAAAATCCATAGATATGTCTTCCCATTTCCATTCAAGAATACTAAGAGGCTATAGTAATCCTAATGGTCTCTGGTGTTCAGCTTTAATTTGCTAACAAATTAAACATTTAGCCACATAATCACTTATATCTTTCTTCATACATGACCACCAATAGCTTTTCTTTAAATCTTGGTACATCTTTACACTTCCAGGGTGGGTTGTATAAAGTGTATCGTGTGCTTCTCTAAGAATTTCACTCTTCATCTCTACATCTTAAGGAACACACAACCTATCTCGAAATTTCATAATACCATTCACTACACTAAAATTTGTCTCTTTGCCCTCATTTACTCGCTTGTAGATTTCCTTGCATGAATCATCAACTACTTGTTTTTCTTTGATCTCCTCTATTAAAGCAGATTTGATTTCCAATCTAGCACATCCTCCAGTTACAACCTCAATTCTCTCCCTGAGGATTTCTTGCTGCAACTCTTTTTGTATTGTGATTTGGAATAGAGGAACTTTCTGGCTTAAAGCATCTGTTACTACATTAGCTTTCCCTAGATGGTACTTGATTTCACAGTCATAGTCTTTGACTAACTCTAACCATCTTCTTTGCCTCATATTCAACTCTTTGTGAGTGAAGAAATACTTTAAACTCTTGTGGTCTGTGTAAATATTACTCTTGACAACATTAGATAATGATGCCAGATTTTTAAGGAAAACACAACTGTTGCTAATTCTAAATCATGTGTAGGGTACCTCAGTTCATAATCTTTTAGCTATCTAGAGGCATAGGCTATCACCTTCTCATTTTGCATCAATACTGCCCCAAGACCATTGTATGAAGAATCGGTATAAATGTCATAATCAACACCCTCCTCGGGCAAAGCTAAAATGGGAGTTGTGGTCAATCTCCTCTTTAACTGGTGGAAACTCTGCTCACATAAATCTATCCACTGAAATGGAGTCTCTTTCTTAGTAAGTTTAGTGAGTGGACGAGCAAGTTTAGCAAACCCTTGCACTAATTTTTTGTAATACCCAGCTAGGCCTAGAAAACTGCTCACTTTCTTCACTATTGTTAGCCTTTTTCATTCAAGTACTGCCTCTACCTTACTAGGATCCTTTGATATGCCTTCTTTGGAAACCACGTGACCAAGAAACATTACCCGATCCAACCAAAACTCACATTTGGAGAACTTGGCATACAATTGCTTCTCCCTTAATCTTTGCAATACAAACCTCAAATGTTGTTCATGTTCTTCATTTGTTTTAGAGTAGACCAGGATATCATCTATAAACACCATAAGAAACTTATCTAGATAGTCATGGAAAACCCTACACCAAGTCCATAAATATTGTTGGTGCATTGGTCAATCGAAAAGGCATCACAACAAACTCATAGTGTCCATACCTAGTTCGGAAGGGAGTTTTTTGGATGTCATTCTTTGCAATTTTGACCTGATGGTAGCCTGGCCTCAAATAAATTTTAGAGAACACTGAAGCACATCTTAGCTGATCAAATAAGTCATCGATACGAGGCAATGGATATTTATTCTTCATTGTCACCTTATTCAACTCCCGATAATCTATGCACATTAAGAGGAATCCATCCTTCTTCCTAACAAACAGAATTGAAGCACCCCATGGTGAACGACTCAGTCTGATAAAACATTTATCTAATAACTCTTGAAATTGCTTCTTTAACTCTTGGAGTTCTGCTGGAGCCATTCTGTACGAATCTTTTGAAATTGGTGTGGTACCCAGATCCAACTCTATACAACATTCTACTTCCCTTTCTGGAGGCACACCTAGTAATTCATCTAGAAATACATCCGCAAATTCCCAAACTATGGGCACATTATACACACTAGGGGTTGGAGTCTTCGACATATTCACTACATGGGCTATATACCCCATTCATCCATTTCTCAACATCTTTCTCGCTTTGATGGCACTTATCATACCAGTAAGTATGTGACCTTTTCCAAAATTAAATTTATCTCTATTATCTAAATTAAATCTAACCTTTTTCTTGTGACAGTTTATCTCTCCAACATCCTACCTAGGAAATCCATGCTTAGGATAACATCAAAATCGGGCATATAAAAAACAATCAAGTCAACTTCTAACTCTCGCCCATCAATAACTATTGTTTCCCCACAAAGAACCTCACTAGTTACTACACTTTTCCCATCTGGCAATTGTATCTTTAAGATTGGTTCCACTTTATTAGGCTCTAATCCTAATCTTTCAACAACTTCATAGGAAATAAAGGAGTGGGTAGCTCCTAAGTCAATTAAAGCATATAATGGGACAAAGTGGAAATATAACTGACCATTGACTGCTGATGGGTTGGCTTTTGCTTGGCTTTGGGAGATAGTGAATACTCTGGCATTAGCTCCTCCAATTGTCTGAGTAACCAGAGGATGAGGGTTTACACTTAAAGTACACATTTTCCCCATTAGGCATTCCCCTTTATGTTGCTTGCCACATTTCTGATAGTAAGAAAGATTATTCTTCTTCTACTATTGCCTTTTACCCTTCCAATTCTTCTTATTTACCTGAGGCTGAAAGTTCTTCTTGTTCTTACTATCTTTGGTAAGGGAGAAGGCTTCATCACAACTCTTTTGTGGCTTTGAAAGAGGATTATTTGCTACAACCACTGGTTTGGACTGCTGAACATCTCTATTGACATACACTTTTGCCCGTAGTGCTCGATTCAAGGCTTCAAGATATGTCGGTAGAGGCTGAGCACCCGCCATAACATCTCGGGCTATCTCGGGGTGTAAGCAATTTACAAATCTTTCTATTCTCGCCATAGGAGCATCAACCATAACAGGAGCAAATCGAGCTAATGAGTTGAATAGAGTAGAATACTTTTTAACTATCTTACTCCCTTGCTGCAAATTCATAAACTCTTGAGTCTTAACAAATAACATATATGTTGTCCTGTACTCTACATCAAACAACCTTTTAAAATCACCCCAAGTGAGAGCGACAATATTGAGAGCATGCTCGATTAATTCCCACCAAATTCTGGCATCACCTCATAGCAAATAAGTGGCATATCGAATCTTTTCTTGATCTATCATCGTAAACAATGCCACTGCCCTCTCTACTGCTTTGATCCATTCTTCAGCTATTGACGGATCGGTAGTGCCACTAAATTCAAGTGGCTAGTGCTTGCTTGGGAGCCAATAAATAGGTTCCAACTGCACTTGAGAAGTGGTAGGTGTTGATAAGTTGGCCCTGCACCCTGATTTAGAGGTAGTACAATCGTATTATGATTTCCTAAGGCCTCCCTTATTGCCGCCCAGATCATATCTCCCACTGTGGCAACATCCAATCTTGTTGTAACATTTGGATTGGTACCTACAGGTGGAGTTAGAGTCCGCTTACCTTGTCTGGATCTAGTTTCTATAACGCCCCACTTGAGGTACGTAGTTGCAAATTACTTACATGTTCATTGATTCAACTTCAATTGAGTTTGTATGTTGTCATGGTTGGTTAGTTGGGCTTTAATTGAAATGGTATGTTAAGTTGGTTGAGTGTTTGCCTTGAAAGTGGTTGAGACTTGAGGAATCTTGGAATTACAGTATTCGTCGGTGTGAAGAATAGTCTTCGCCAAGGCGACGTGGGCTTTGTAATTGCGGTGTCAATTCTGTAAGTTTTCATCGGGGCAAGGGAAATTTCTTCGCCGCGGCGACGGGACGACAGAAAAGTTTCTTGAGGTTTCTAGAGAATTCTCCATAGGGGTAAAATGACCTTTCTACCCTTAATTAGCAGGAAAAGTGGGGAGTGAAATGTAAAGAAATTTCATGGAGAATGTGTTGGAGATGAGGGTGTATTTGCAAAGAAGTAAAGGGTAAAGATGGAATTTCTAAAAAAGAGCAAGGGTAAATTGGGAATGTTTGGTTGTAAATTGAGCTAACAAGGGTTTAAGTGTAGTAAACCCTTCATTTCACTCATTTCCACCGCCATTCTCACTCTCTATTTTCTTCCTATTCTCCATTCAATCTTCCAAGATTTCTAAGGAGTTTTACGGAGCTTTTGGGTAGTTTTTAGTAGAGATTTCATCTAAAGCATCCTCAGGTAAGGATTCTTGCTTTAGATGTACCTTTGCTTATAGTTGTGTTGAAAGCTTATATTGTTATTGTTGTTGTTTTAAGTTGTAGAGAGAAGCTAGGCTATAAAAAGGGAAGGAGAAGTGTTAGAAAAGCCACTTATTCACAAGGTAAGTAAATCCAACCCAAGTTGAGATTTAAGAACTCCTTTGAGTAGAGATTTATGTATGAATGTGTATGTATCATGTTTGTTGAGACGAGATGAGACGAGATTATAGTTATTGATGAGTATTGAATATATTGGAATATGAGAAGTGTTAAGATTTTTATGATGTTGAGTTGAGTTTTGATTGAAGATTGAAGGAAGTTTTGAGCAAACCCTATAGGAGTGTTTTTCTTTGGTATGAATTTAGAGTGTATGAGGGAGTTTTCTCCCATTTTTGGATGATTAAGTTATTGTTAAAATAGAGTTTTTGTATGCACATGAGTTGTTTGATGAAATGCTCAAGAGAAGCATGAGTAAGAGTAGAAAGCCTTAATTTTTGCTTCATGGCATAATTGCATTTCATGAGTGCATTAATGAGCATGAGTCATCCATATGCATTAATTGCATTAGAGAAAGAAAGTAGAGAAAGAGTTGAGAACTTTGAGTGTGAGCTTCATTAAGAGAAAAGAAAGAAAAAGAGAATAGAGTAGGTTGTGCGATGGGGAACCCGTGAGTAATGGGTAGAGTATTCCTGCATGTACGCCGCTTTGAGAGAGCGGCATGAGTATGAGAGAGAGAAGTGGTGTAGCCCGTGAGAATGCATGTGGATGAGGGCTATACCCGAGAGTACCCGAGATTGAGATTATATACTCACATGGACAAGGGTTTCGAATCCATGCATAACCGAGTCCGATCGGCTAGAATGAGCAGAAGTCACGGAGAGCCTTCGGTAAGATAAGGCCGTGACTTACAAAAGAGAGTTAGTAGAAAAGAGTTATGAGAAAGAGAAAATAGTGAGAAGTATAAGAGAGAGAGTAAATGAGCATTGTAAGGAAAGAATTAGAGAGAGTTACGGGGTTAGATGAGTAGAGGATTTACTTACTGAGCATTGTTTTAGTGCTCACCCCATTGTTTCCTATGTTTTGCAGGATCTAGGTAAGGACACGATCAGATGGACGTCGGCACGCGAGGGGACGTGGTTACACTATCCACCATGTTTTTGATAACTTTTGTACATGATCCAAATTTTATATAAAGAATGTATATGTTTAATAAAAGGAAAAAAAAATTGGGCCCAACTCTTTATATGTATTTTATTATGTATATTTTTTGAGTATTTGAGTAGGAAGCAGCTATTACAGTTTCTCGACTCATCTTGACACTTATAGAGTCAAAAGAAATGAACAAACTTCGTTATTTCATTAACTTAAACTTAAACAAGTAAAGGAAAAACTTACAGTGGTTAACTTGTGAGGGTGTGTCAACGTAGCATGAGGGACATACGAAAAACTTCATGAAATAACAATCTAGTTCCATAAAATAGAAAACATCTCTTAAGTACCAGAACCGTGCTCTGATACCAATTGTAACACCCCCCTCAAGCTGGGTACCCTCTAAGTATTCCAGTACTATGGAAACATAGAGAATTCATGACTAGAAGGTTGTGTGATTTAAAACGTAAATCCTGGTTACAAACATGTACTATATGAAAATAAATAAATAAAAACTTCTCCTCTCATTTACATTACTTTCTTAATCAACCTGTCGAAATATGATTATATATAAAACATATGGTTTAAGGAAAACAACTAAATCAATTGTTTAATAGCGGAAGCAAATATAAAATATCTCCCATCATTTATAAGCAAGACATATTCATTATTTCATAAAACTTAGATTATAGACATCAAACTATATATATTAATTCAAAAACAACATCCTTTATATAACATCATAAGTTTAATTAAAAGAAAAGTTAATATGCATGCCCCCAAGCTTCCTTGACTACCGTTTGCCATTACCACTTTAACCATTACTTGTAAAACATGGAAACTAGGGAAATGAGTGCTAATCACTTAGTAAGGGTATCGATCATTTAACCTTATGTAACATTCTCAAACTTGGAAAACATCCTATTTACTTATACATGAACCAAACATTAATAACATAAAAATAACATGTATGTAATATAACATAGCATATTCAGTTCATATCATAATGCATAATATAATTCATGTAGTGCTTTCCTTTAATGTTCATGAATTATGCACTTCAATGCCATGCATGTATAAATACATTTTTCTTTGAAAACTTTTACTGTCTCCCAGTCGGACTAAGTTGAGGCATGGATTACGGAACCTTTGGCCAATGAGCTAACCTTAAATTATAACACAATCCCCATGGTCATGCATGCTATGGACTATTCATTTCTTTTGGTCTAGACATGTGCACGAGTGAGCTCAAGTTCCCTATAACATGCCAACAGCTTCCATAAAACTTAAAAATCATTTTCTTCACAAAAATGCATGTCTATGTACCTTGAAAGCATTTTACTCAAACTTGGGATCTAGTCCCCCTTTTTTCATTATTAATATGCTTGACATGCTTTATTCTTTAAAAACATACACTTTCCATATATGAACATATCATCATGGCCATTTCGTGGATGCATACTAATTCATAGAAACATATCATACTTAGGCTTGTTTATACATAAAGAAGCTCATAATTAGGTAATACATAGCATATTACACATAACCTCCATGTTCATTCGTTACATCAAATATATGTGTTCATACAATCATTAAATAATCACAAAGATCACTCATTCAAACATGCTTCAAAACCCTTTAAGCATTATTTCCATACTTGAAATCAATCATAGATTATTAGGCTAAAAAATAAATTAAGAAATTGGAAGCACTTTTGAGGTAGTCATGCTACACAAGTCATGTTCAAGAATGCATATCTCGAGTTATACACATTAGATTGATATGATCTTGGTATCGTTTTAAAGCTTAGAGAAAGAGAAACAAGTTTATGTTTAGACCTCAATCCATTTGGATAATTAAGATGTCCAAAAATTGCTCAGAAGGCCACAAACTTGATAGTGGCAACCATGGTAATATGCCTTTTTTAAGGCTTTTCCATACTTATTTACCTCCACTTACTCCCTAACTTTTCCTAACCATTCTCCCCTGTGAAAACATGTTAAATGATCAATAATAACCTTCCTTGTAATATGATAAATGTGTTAGAGTACGTGCCCTAGAGCCAATCAATTATTATAGAATTGACTCTTTGTAATAATGTTCATTGATCAATAAAAGACATTTTATTCTATATTGCGTAAATCATCATTATATGTATTGATATATGTCCTTAGAATGGTAGAACCATGACGAGGGTATCAAGTGTTTCAAATCTTGATAGTGAGAACTCTATGAGCATATATGGTGGCCATTCTAGAAATGTCCGTAGCCTTGGTATTATTCTGAAGTAAAGGCACAAATAATACGGTAAGGCTATTATAGTGTTGAATGACCCTGTCGAAAGACAGTGACCGATCTCACTTGTCAAGGTTGTTTGGTGACAACCTGGTGTAACACATGGGTGCTTGCTGTAGGCAAGTTCACTGGATTGACCCACTAGACGATTGCATATGGATGGTAACCTCAGTGTCTATGGAACAAATCCTCTAACGAATGGTGGTGCATGTGATCCTTAGACTTGAGATCACTAGAGTGCCTTGTGCACCTATTGGTGTAGTTTGACACTAGCCCAACATAGTTCTATTCAGAGTTGTCAATATGGCAGTGATTGGGTGCATCAAGACTATGTGGATCAATAGAGGATTCATTACTCTCGAGTGCGGGGGAAGTTATCTCACGGTGCAATTCAGTAAATAGCAATGACCCTAAAATTGTGGCCACAGTGGGATTGAGTTGTTGCTCTATACAGTTTATAATTCAGGTAATTGGTCTAGTAACTGAACACATAATATCGAGAGTAACTGAGGTTGACACTATTTCTATGCCTTGGTCTCGTTGAGATAACGGAAGATGAAAGGATTGGATTGTACGGTAACCATATCATTGACAGGTAGCTATTTCACTGAATCTGAAACTATCAGGTGGCCATGATGCCTTACTAGGGGCCAATCTTGGTCTGTGTGTAGTGAGACTATTAATTGGTGTTAATCACGATACTACACACTACCGGTATGACGAGGAGCCTATGGGTCACACACATAGAAGATAAATTAAGAGCCAGATTATTAGAAAGGCGTTTTCGTCTTTTTAGGCGAAAGGGTATTTTGGTAATTTCACAGTGCAATTAAATTTGTTGAGATCGTAGCTTTTATTTAATTTGTTAATAAAATTAAATAAGCGAAATTATATTTAAATATGTATTCGCATATATTTAAATGAATTATTGTTATTTTTAAATGTTAATATATTATAAATATATATTAATTTAATTTAATTGAAATAATAATAATAATAATTAAAATATCTAAATGGGGTTGTTTGGACATAGGGGTTGTTTGGGTTGTGTCATATACTATATAGGTAGTAATTCTGTAAGAAATATAAGATAGAATTTACTAAATAACTTTTACAAACATATATATACATAATGTAAATCTGAAAGTTCTAATTTTTATTTCATATAAATATATACGCAAAACACTGATATACTTTAGTAAATATAAGGTAATCTTGAACAATGCCGCCAAACTCCACCACTTCTTGATGTGCCACCCGATCACAAATCATCTAGTACCTGCAAAACAGTAAATTAACGGAGTGAGCACTAATTGCTTAGTAAGTAAACCAAACTGCACTATTGTGTTTCCTCCGTTACTCATGTTCTGATTTTTCTTCTTCTCACTTTATTCTTTGATTATATTCTTCATTCTTTTCTATTTCTGTTTCTCTTATGTTGTAATCTCTTTCTTTTCTTTTCTATTTCTCTTTCTTTTATTTCTTCTTTCTAGTTTGCCGATCGGAGTAGGTTGATGCATGGATTTGGAACCCTGGCCATGTGAGTGGGTACAGTCCTCATCTACAAGCACTACTCATGGACTATACAAGTACTGTATCTCTTTGATGTGGTCGCTCGTTTGTGGCGGCATGCATGTAGGTATACTCTACTGGGTACAGTCCTCATCCACATACACTACTCATGGACTGTACAAATACTATATTTCTCTGCTGATGCTGCTCGCTCATGGCGGCGTGTATGTGGGCATCTCTATCACTCATGGGTTCCCCATCGCAAAAACCTTCTATCATAGCATAATATAGAAAGAGAATAGAAAGAGATACTATGCACAGTTCTACATAACTTCCCAAGCTATGGAAATTCTACACTTGCATTCTTTAAAAAAAAATATAAACTTTCCATATATGAACATATCATTTCATCATGACCATTTCATGGATACATAACAAATTCATTACATCAAATATATATGTTCATACAATCATTAAATAATCATAAAGACCACTCATTCAAACATGCTTCACAACCCTTTAAACATCATTTTCATACTTAGGATCAACCATTGATTATTAGGCTACAAGCAAATTAATAAAGTGGAAGCACTTTTGAGATAGTTATTCTACACATGTCATATTCAAGAAGGAATATCTCAAGTTAGACACATTAGATTTCTATGATCTTCATCTCATTTTAAAGCTTAGAGAAAGGGCTACAACTTTTATGTTTAGGACTCAACCCAGTTCAATAGGTAAGATGCCCAAAAATCACTCAGAAGGTCACCGACTTGACAGGGCAACCTTGGTAACATGCCTACTTTAAGGCTTTTCCATACCTATTTACCTCCACTTACTCCCTAACCTTTCCTAACCATTCTCCCCTGTGAAAACAGGTCAAAAGATCAATAATATACATTCAAACTTCAAGTCTTGCCTTTCTCTAACCCTTTTCCTCATTAGGGTTTGGTCAACTCATGCATGCAATTTCTCTTTGGATTTTCATCAAACACTTCATATGCACATGCAACTATCTTGTTGGCTACACCTCCACAACTCTCTAATTCAACCAAATTGTGAGCCAAAAACTCACTAATTATAGCATCAAACCTATCCATTTTCAACAATTCTCTACACTTCAAAAATTTTCAGTACAAAATCTTCCACAACTTCACCAAACCATCACATAATCATTCACTTCTTCTCATGGCTAGAATTTATAAATCAATAAACATAAAAAACAGCCCATAAATTCTCTCATACCATCACATACAAACATGCAAAAATTCATTCAACACAAGTTTTGCTCAAATTAAGGTTCAAATTAGGTTTACTTACCTTGAATATGTGAGATTACTTCCCTTTTGCTCTAAATCTCTTCCTCTTGGACCTAAATCATATAAAAACCATAAGAATTTAAAACTTTAAAGTTTAATCACACTCATTTTGCTAGAATTTTACCTTAGGATGCTTGAAGATTGAAAATCTCCAAAAATCTAAACCAAATCCTATGATTTTCCTTTGAAGTTTAGTGAAGAAAATTGAGAGAAAAATGGGGTAGAGTGGCATGAACAAGGGCTGAATATGTGTCAGGGTTTTCTTCAAATAAAGCCTTATATCAACTAATATAAGCATGTGTTCCCATTTTGCCCTTGCACTTTCTATAAAATTTCATCTATGTCCCTTAGTCAATTACCATAATGCCCTTATTTTTATTACATTCTCCATGAAATTCTATCTATTTTAACTCCCCACAATTTCAACTAATTTGAGTGAAAAGACCATTTTACCTTTAATGCAAGTTTAGGGCATTTTCTTCACATTTTCTCAAAATAATTTTAACAAAACTCAACTAAAGGTATAAGAGCATAAATTAAATTACGTACCTCCATGTGGGCGTTACAATTCTCCCCTTCTTATAAGAATTTCATCCCCGAAATTCAAACAAACAACTCAGGATAGCGGTTTTGCATGTCTTGTTCTACCTCCCATGTTGCTTCTTCTACCTTATGATTCCTCCATAGGACTTTTACGAGTGGAATACTTTTGTTTCGGAGCTCCTTAATCTTTCTATCCAATATCTGTAATGGACGCTCCTCATAAACAAGATTCTCTTCTAAGTCCACTTCTTCTACTTTTAATATATGGGAGGGATCACTAATATATCTTCGAAGCATTGAGACATGGAACACATTATGCACTTTATCCATATTTGGTGGTAGCGCTAATTTGTAAGCTACCTTTCCCACTCGTTGTAACACTTCAAAAGGGCCAATGTATCTAGGAGCAAGTTTTCCTTTACCACCAAATCGCATTACCCGCTTGTCGGGGGAAATCTTAATAAACACTTTATCACCCACTTCAAATTCTACATATTTTCTCTTTAAATCTGCACAGCTCTTTTGTCTGTCTTGAGCTTGCTTCATTCGGTTACTGATCAACTTAATATCTTCCATCATTTTCTGAGTTATCTCCGGTCCAAGAGCTGCATTCAAAGCATCTTTCTCTCCCACTTCATCCCAATATAGTGGGGATCTACATCGTCTATGATGCATTATTACTACAACATGCAAATATAGCAAGTGCACTAGTCGCACAAAATAATAAAGTGATGAGTGAGTATCGTTCCCATGAGTATTGGTTGCTAAGCACTGAATTTCCTATTTGTTTTCAAGTTGGAGAAACCGAAAATTGTTTGGATTTATGGGATAATATAAAACTAAACTGAAAGCAAAATTTACTAAGTGTAAAAACAACTAAATTATGAAAGCAAGATTTAACACAAGAGTAATATCAATGTAAGCAAACGGTTAGGGTTTGACTTCATTCGGACTCTATGGATTAATTCTGTGGATTATGCTACTTTTACACTCACATGCACGGATTGTAAACTGAATTCCCTAAGTTGTAAGACATACCTTCTCAGGCTATAATTCCTACTTTTCCCTATTAATCTTCCGCACCCAATAAATTGAAGATTAACAAATCCAAGTTCATTAAGCTAATAGAATCCTAGATTGATTACATTGTTTCTAAAATATATCTCTAGCATTCAAAATAACAATGGTAATTATCCAAGAAGCTCAACATGATTCATTTCTCAATCTCATCATGTTCAACAAGTAAAATCAATAAAAATCGGAATAATCACACAATCTATGCAATAGAATATAAAAGCAACAATAATCAATTGATTAATCCATAGAAATCCGAATTACATCAAAACCCTAACCCAAAATGGGTTAGTTTATAACTAAATTAACACAAATAGCAAGAAAAACAGTAAACATAGTAGTCAACATATTGAAATAAAGAGAAAAGAGTAGAGATCTCCCCTAGTTGAAGAATCCATAATATTAAAGCTCAAATCTTCTCTCCAAATGAAAAAGCTACTCTAAACCAAACGAAAACCGGACGAACCTCGACCAAAATGGCAAGGTTTTTCTTATATAGTTCGCTCAAAAATCTAAAACCTTTCCTAAAATCAAACTGTGCGTTTTGGAGAAAACAAAATTTTGCAGACTTCACCACGGCGAAGAAAGAATTTCGCTATGGGGACGAACTAAAGTAAATCTCGTGCATAGCTTCTTTCGCCACGACGAACCTTCCTGGAACATTCTGAATTTACAGAATTACCCCCCGCTTGCTTCCTTGTTTGAATCTTCAATCTTCGATGGTTTCCCATGGGAACAAATTTCATAGTGCTTCAACTCTGCTTCAGAACTTTCCCAAATTCTGAGATTCGCTTACTTCTGGGTCCAGAAACTCCAATCCACTCATTATTCGCTCAAAATACACGTTTCAGCTTGAAACATAAAATATATAGAATTAAGTAGCAATTCAGGCATAAACAAACTACGAAGTATCTAAAATCTGGCCAAAAAGCCTAAATAAAATAGTATAATCATCGGATTATCAAATACCCCCAAACTAAACACATGCTCGTCCCCGAGCATCAGGTACAAAACACAAAGAAAGAAAAATAACAAACAACCAAAAACTCAAAACAACAAAACTGAAAATGATAAGACAAAAATTGGACTCAAACTCAACATAAGAACTGCCTAGAATTTATACAAATCTCAATAATTGTTGAAAAATTATTACTAGAAAATGTTCAACACTCCAAGAAGTTATAAGTTGCATTGACTATCTTTCTCTATTGGTCCCCTGAGTGGGTGATCCCCACTTTAGTCCACATTCCGACTTCCCAGATTATTTTATGCAGAAATGCAAAGTTTTTCAAATGGCGGTAGACTCCATAAGCCTAAGTATCGAACTACTCTCCACTAATGAGGATTAGACATCACTAAAGATCAAAAGGTCTTTACAGGCTTGTAACGTTAGGCTCGGTTAGTGGGCTTCAAAGAAAAGGAAAGGATAAACTAAGCAAGAGAACTCGGTTTCCTTTAAGCAAACACCAAGACTTAAATCAACTTCCACTTTCTTCCTCAACCATCACTTAAGATATCAACCATTTAATAACCCTCAAGCATGTGAACTTCTCATTTTTGCTACTGCAATGCAATTCTCAAATTTTTTTTTTTTTAAAAAGCAACAGTAATCATATCGAGGTTAATTACCCCTCTTGTTCTTCTTGCCCTTCTCACAACCCCCAAACTAATCTTTTAGTTCGTAAGCATCTCACACAACTCTCCACGCTCTTTATGTTTGCATTAGGTTTAGAGTTCTCTTAAAGGTTGCGGACATGTTTAGGGTGACAGGTTTGGGCATTATTGGTTGTACAAGAAAAATAGAACAACGATGATTTCCTAAGGCTCAAATGGGTAACTAGGGATAAAATTCATGGTCGGCTAGAAAGGCTAAAACGTTTCGAAAAAAAAAAAAAAAAACTGCCTAACTCACTTCCTCAATAATGTCTATTCCCAGAATTTCACCTCAAGCACTTCTCAACTAGGTTCTAGAGTCCACCAACATTATCAAGACTTTACCTAATCACATAAAATGTTTCTAAGCATGCTGAAATAATGAAAATGGTGGTTGAACCACTTAACAAACCTTAAGCTAAATTCAGTCAACCAACATAAACTTGAAGCAATGCTTAACATTTTTCAACAATAAAATCCCAACAATCCTATTCTCATCATAGACTTATGTAATTCATCATTGGCATACACAACAAAACATGAAAACAACTAAACACAAATAAAAAATTGTTCAAATTTTTCCTACCCCCAAACTAAAGATGACATTGTCCCCAATGTCACATTATGCACAATTTAGGAATAGAAAAACAGAATTTACAAAGGTACGAGATACTTCCCTGATTAATCCGTGAAGTCAGAGTTTCGCTTAACAACATGCACACCCGTTCCTTGGCTTTCTCATCAACATAATCTGTAAAACAATTGAAATTCTATGGTGTCTACTGTGTTACAATCCTAATCTCACCCTTACAACTACTAGGAGTTCAAACAAAAATTAAACAATCCAAAAAAAAAGAAAAAAATTAGGTTCCATGTACAAAATAAAAGACAATACAACTGAAAATAAAAATAAAGTACAAAACAAGTGCTCAGGTGTCATTCTTTAGCCTCCTCATCTTCTTCGATGTCATCATCTTCTTCGATGTCATCATCTTCTATGTTGGAGCCCATCCACTCCTCTGAATCCCAGTCTTCCCATTGGAAGCTCGAAATATCAATCTCGAGCTTGGTGCAGCAGCTATGTTGTATACCATACATCTGTTAGAGTAGATGCCCTAGAGCCAATCAATTATTGTGGAATTGACTCTTTGTAATAATGTTCATCAATCAATAATAAAAGGCATTTTATTCTATATCGCGTAAATCATTATTATTGCAATATGTATTAATATATGTCCTTAGAATGGTAGAACCATGACGAGGGTATCAAGTGTTTCAAATCTTGATAGTGAGAACCCTATGAGCACATATGGTGGCCATTCTAGAAACGTCCATAGCCCCAGTATTATTCTGAAGTAAGGGCACAGATAATACGGTAAGGCTATCATAGTGTTGAACGACCCTGTCGAAAGGCAGTGACTGATCTCACTTGTCAAGGTTGTTTGGTGACAACCTGGTGCAACACATGGGTGCTTGTTGTAGGCGGATATACCGCAGCAAGTTCACTGGACTGACCCACCAGAGGATTCCATATGGATGGTAACCCCAGTGTCTATGGAACAAATCCTCTAACGAATGGTGGTGCATGTGATCCTTAGACTTGAGATCACCGGAGCGCCTTGTGCACCGATTGGTACAGTTTGACACTAGCCTAACGCAGTTCTATTCAGAGCTGTCAGTACGGTGGTGATTGGCTATATCAAGGAGTGTATCAAGACTATGGTGGATTGACAAAGGATTCATCACTCCCGGGTACGGGAGAAGTTATCTCACGGCGCAATTCAGTATATGGCAATGACACTAAAACTGTGGCCACAGTGGGATTGAGTTGTTGCTCTATCCAGATTATAATACGGGTCATTGGTCCAGAAACTGAATATATAATATCGAGAGTAACCGAAGGTTGACACTATTTCTATGCCTTCGTCTCGTCGAGATAACGTATGATGAAAGGATCGTATTGTACGGTAACCATATCGTTGACAGGTAGCTACTTTGCTGAATCCGAATCTATCGGGTGGCCATGATGCCTTGCTAGGGGCCAATCTTGGTCTGTGTATTAGTGAGACGATTAATTGGTGTTAATCGCGATACTATACACTACCGGTATGATGAGGAGCCTATGGGTCACACACATAGAAGATAATTTAAGAGCCAAGAAGAAAGAAGGGCGTTTTCGTCTTTTTAGGCGAAAGGGTATTTTGGTAATTTCACAGTGCAATTAAATTTGCTGAGGTCGTAGCCTTTTATTTAATTTGTAAAAAATTAAATAAGTGAAATTACGGTTAAATGTGTGTTCGCACATATTTAATTAAATCATCATTATTGTTAAATGTTAATTAAATATTAATTGATTTTAATTAAGATAATGATGAATTAAATTAAAATATCAAATTGGGAGTGTTTGGCAACATGGGGTGTTTGGGTTGGAGCCCAAGCCCATTCCATGTGGGAATAGGGCAACTTGGTTTGCCTATAAAAGGAATAGTGTTTGTTGTTTTATTAATTAATTGATTTTGCCTTTGAAAAAAAAAACACACAGCAGCCCCTTTTACACTCACTCCCACACCCCTTTCACTGTTCCATTGAAAAACAAACATTTTGTTTTTCTTCTTGATTTCTTAAGGCCAAGGAGGATCTAGCAAATCCCTCCTTGGTTCTTGTTGATTGTCTTCGTGTGGACCTCTACGGTTCGATCCTACACTTGGATCGGTAGCAAACACATTCAGAGACAACATTGGTGGAGCCTCCAACGTGGGTATGGTTTCTCAAACCTTTGGATTTATTTTTCTGCAGATTCTTATTATGCATAAACTGTAAAATCTGTGCCTTGATTTTGGGTTCTAAGGAACGATCCGTGGTTGTAAATTTTTTGTTTTCCGCTGCGCAACCGGGTCGTTTCCTAACAACATCATATGGGTCTACTCTGCCAACCAACCTTGACGTCGTTCCATCCGTTTCATCTTACCCAACATCTGCTGCATCAGCTCCTTGATTGTGGACGTTGAATTGGATGATGTGCCAACTTCTGTGGTTCTTTGTCTTTTTGTTCCAGAGTTAGGTTCTTCTCTAGGAGTACGCCCAAGTAGCTTCCGATAGTAGGCGGTGTCGAGAACTGGGGCAGGATGGATAAGTGGTTCATCATTCGTCTTCTCTACTCCTGCTCGAGTGCACAGCTCGGTGATGAGATGTGGGAAAGGGAACCTCCCTCACCCTAGTTGGGTTGCATTCTTCATACTCGTCATGATAATTTTCCCCACATCCATTCTCTTTCCAGTGGCGATGGAATAAAGCAATACCGCCTTATCAAAAGTTACCGAACTATAATGTGTCTCCAGAATCATCCTCGCGCACACAAAGTACTGACACAACCTAGCCATCGGTATCAGATTAGTTCCCTTGATACTCTTCTTATCCTTTTTCGAAACCTCCCAAGGGGTATCCGGTTTTGCTATGACCTTAAGTATCTCATCCTCCTTAAATTGTTTCTTCTTAAATTCCAGATAATTATCACGGTCAATCGAAGGCAAGTTGTAAAAATTGTTTATGACCTTCGCATCTATTGGCACATCAATCCCCCTCACAAATACATGCCCAGGATCACAGTTAGGAAGGTTGGCATAAAACTCTCTCACTATCGGCTCTACGGCCGCATGTCTAGGTTCACATATAAATGAATCCTACTTTCTCCCTTGACTCCACTCCTCAGCATAGACAGTGGTCAAACCCCGCTCGGCAATAAACCCCTTATCCTTCCTTTTAATTGCTCCTTCATATCGTTGCCGACCCTTGTCACTAACAAATCTATTGTCCACTTTTTTTCCTTTTCCTTTACCCTTGGACGGTACTTTAAGCAGCATTTTTGGTTCGACTCTAATGTACCCCCAAACTAAGATTCTAACCAGACAATTCAACTCTAAATACCCTACTATTGACCACAATCACTCCTGCAAAAACACCAAAATTTTGAAAAATTGCACCTAGACCCCAAAAATCACTCTTCTTCCAAACTCAACAAAACACTCCCAAATTGAAAACCCAACCTCCTCAACACCACACAAATCAAGATCCACACTTCTTTAATCAAAATCAAAGCACAAACAGCAATAAAAATCCACAACTCACGCAAACAATCAAAATCTCATATTCAAAACTCTAATAATTGAAATTGATCAATTTAAATTTTGGAGAACTCGAAATCTCACCAATCCCAAGATGTATTCACCACCAATTTAACAAAATTTGGCCTAGATCGCAAGATCCCCAAATTCTTGAACCCTAGGGTTTCCAAAAATTTTCTTCAATTTTTCCCAGAGATCCTTGCTAAAATGAGTTGTTTTGGTGTTTGTGAGGGTTAAGGAGTGAGGAAAAGTGATGGGAATTCATTGGAGAAGCTCTGGATTGAAGGTGGAAAAGTTTGGCTCTCGGATGTGTTTTGAAGTTTTTCGCGAAAATGAAGAGTCGCGACTCACTATTTATAAAAAGTAGTTTTCGCCACGGCGAAGAAAAAACTTCGCCGCGGTGAAGTTCTTCAATTATGAACAAATATGAACGCAGTCGATGTCGCGGCGAAGAAACTTTTGTCACCGCGGTGAAAAATTCCAGAGCCTACAGCGCCACGATGAAAAACACACTTTGCTGCGGTGAACTTCCCTTAACTCAATTTCGCAAAACTCTTTCTGCCACGGTGAAAAATTCCAGAGAGCACGTCGCCTTGGCGAAGAACAAATTTTGCCGTGGCAAAGTCTGGGACTTTTCAGATTCCTTTTCTTGAAAATTGTACTTCGCCGCGGTTAAAACTGGAAAAATTTTCCCTTTTTTGCTTGAGTTCGATATTTCACCTGAAACACCCAAAAACACATGAAATCAAAATTATTCTAATTTATATAACAACTAAACAAATTTAAAACAACAGACAAATGACAAACAAGTGAAAACACTTGGGTTGCCTCCCAAGAAGCGCTTGTTTATAGTCAGAAGCTCGACTTTCTCAAGTCTTCATGTCGGGATGTCAAGTTGGATGGGAAATGACTTGCAACTCATCACCCCATCAATGTATGGCTTCAATCTCTGTCCATTGACCTTAAATGTGCCCTTTTCTTCATGTGACACTTCCACCGCCCCTTATGGGTAGACTCTTGTAACTGTGAAAGGTCCGGACTACTAGACTTAAGTTTTCCAGGAAAGAGCCTAAGTCTAGAATTATACAACAACACCTTCTGACCCACTTCAAAGTTCTTCTTCCTGATATGCTTGTCATGCCACCTTTTTGTCTTTTCTTTGTAAATCCAAGCATTCTTATACGCTTTGTGATGGAACTCATCGAGTTCATTCAAAGTTAGCATACTTTCTTCCCCATCAGCTCGTAAGTCCATGTTTAGCTGTTTGACTGCCAAGTATGCCTTATGCTCGAGTTCTACCGGCAAGTGACATGCCTTCCCATAGACCATCCTAAATGGAGACATACCAATTGGAGTCTTAAATGCAGTGTGGTAGGGCCATAATGCATCATCCAATTTCCGTGACCAATCCTTCCTAGATGCATTAACCGTCTTCTCTAAAATTCCCTTAAGTTCTCTGTTCGATAGTTCCACTTGCCTGCTAGTCTGTGGATGATATGGTGTCGCAACTCTATGTTTCACTCCATATTTTCCCAACATCGCATCTAATTGCCTATTGCAAAAATACGATCCTCCATCACTGATGATTGCCCGTGGTACCCCAAATCTTGAGAAAATGTTCTTTCTCACAAAATTAACCACCACCCTAGCATCATTGGATGGCAATGCAACTGCTTCCACCTATTTTGATACGTAATCCACTACTACCAAAATGTACATGTTCCCGTAAGAATTTGGGAAAGAACCCATGAAGTCAATTCCCCACCATCGAACATCTTAACAACTAGGATATTGTTTAACGACACTCATCTTTCTTCGAAATATTTCCACTCTGTTGACATTGGCCACATTCCTAAACATCTGGAAGGCATCCTTGAATAGGGTTAGCCAATAAAATCTAGACTGAAGGACCTTGGCCGCTGTCCTAGTTCCTCCAAAATGACCACCCACTTCTCTCTCATGGCAATGTCGTAGAATACTCTCCATCTCCTCTTCCGATACACACCTACGTATCATGTTTGTACAGAATGGTTGTTCCTAGAAATAATACTTCAAGTTAGAGAAAAACTTTCTCTTCTGCTGAAAGGTCATTCCATTTGGGAGCACTCTCAATGACAAGTAGTTTGCAAAATCTGCATACCACGGTGCTTCTTCCACTCTCATCAATTTCTCATCTGGGAAGGTTTCTTTGATTTGGGTTTCCTCTTCACTTCCCTGACTTGGTCATTCAATCCTTGACAAATGATCCGCCATGACATTTTCTGACCCCTTTTTATCTCGGATTTCCAACTCAAACTCTTGTAGTAGTAGGATCTATCTTATCAATCATGGTTTTGCTTCTTGCTTAGCTAATAGATGTTTGAATGTTGAATGATCCGTGTAAACTATCACCTTAGCACCTAGCAAGTGAGAACGCAATTTGTCAAATGCAAAAACCACAACTAATAGCTCTTTTTCAGTAGTGGTGTAATTCAATTGTGCATCGGTAAGTGTTTTGCTAGCATACTGAATTACATGCAACGCTTTGTTTTTCCTCTATCCTAATACTACTCCTAGTACAAAATCACTAGCATCACACATCAATTCAAATGATAGTCTGCAATCGGGAACTGCAATAATAGGTGCAAACACTAACAATTTCTTAAGAGTTCGAAAAGCATGCATGCATTCATCATGAAAATCAAAAGCAACATCTTTAATCAGTAAATTAAGAAACTCCGAACTGTCTTAACATTTGCAGGTGGTGGCAGCTTCTCTATCACTTCTGTTTTTGCTCAATCCACTTGGATGCCATCTTTTGAAATTCTGTGACTGAGTAAAATTCCTTCATGTACCATGAACTGGCATTTCTCCCAATTTAGCACCAAGTTCGTCTCCTGACATCGCTGCAAAACAAATTAGATATTAGATAAACAATTGTCAAAAAAAGAGCCAAAAACAGAGAAGTCATCCATGAAGACTTCTATGAACCGTTCAACCATGTCACCAAAGATAGACATATGCATCTCTAAAATGTGGCCGGTGCATTGCATAATCCGAAAGGCATCCTTATTTAAGCAAAGGTGCCATAGGGACAAGTGAAAGTTGTCTTCTCTTGATCTTTAGGAGAAATGGCGATTTGATTATATCCTGAAAAACTATTCAAGAAACAATAGTAAGCATGCCCTGCCAATCTCTCCAACATTTGATCGATGAACGGAAGTGGGAAATGATCCTTTCTTGTCACTTCATTCAATTTCTGGTAGTCAATGCACACTCTCCAACCCGTGACTGTCCTGGTTGGTATCAATTCATTGCTTTCATTCTTTATCACTGTGATACCACCTTTCTTTGGAACCACTTGCACCGGGCTCACCTATGGACTATCAGAAATAGGATAAATTATGCCTGCATCTAGAAGTTTCACCACCTCCTTTCTCACCACTTCCTTCACCGAAGGATTCAATCTCTGTTGTGGTTGCACCCTAGGCTTGACATCATCTTCCATAAGTATCTAATACATACAAAATGATTGAGAGATGTCTCTAATGTCTGAAATAGTCCATCCAATTGTTGATCTATGTTCCCTTAACACCCGAATCAATCGCTCTTCTTCTAATTTACTCAACCTTGAATTGATGATAACTGGGAAGGTTTCTAATTCATCAAGATACACATATTTGAGGTGGGAAGGCAAAGGCTTCAGTTCAAGTTTTGGAGGTTCCTCCTTTCTTTCTTTTTCCTTCTCTTTCTCAAAATCAAATTCCTCAAATTCTAGATCTTGGCTTTCAACCATCGGCTGAACTGTTTCCAACAATCTAGCACATTCATTCTTTGCCGGCTCATCTACCTCTATTGTTTTTTATTGGGCAATACACGCTTCTAGAGGTAGTTGCAGAGTGTTCTCTTCAATAACCTCTGCTATTAGTTCATCCACCACGTCTACACTAAAGCATGAATCCGACTCAGATGGAAATTTCATAGCCTCAAAAACATTGAATGTTATTGTTTCATCTTGGACTCTTAATAGTAACTTTCCTTCTTGCACATCAATGAGAGCTCTTCCGATGGCCAGAAATGGTCTTCCCAAAATGAGAGGCATTTCCTTATCCTATTCCATGTCCAATACAACAAAAGCTGCCAGAAAAATTACTTTATCCACCTTCACCAAAACATCTTCAGCTATACCCCTCGGATGTTTTGTGGATCTATCTGCAAGCTGCAACGACATGGTTGTTGGCTTCACTTCACTAATTCCTAATCTCCTGAAAACAGAAAAAGGCATTAGATTGATGCTTGCACCTAAATCACATAAAACTCTCTCAAAAGTAATGTTTCCTATAATACAAGGAATAGTAAAACTCATTGGATCTTTGAGTTTCGGGGGTAGCTTCTTCGGCAAAATGGCACTGCACTCCTCTGTAAGCATCACTATTTCCTCATCTTCTAACTTCCTTTTGTTTGATAAAATCTCCTTGAGAAATTTCGCGTAGCTCGGCATCTATTGCAATGCATCTGCAAAAGGAATGTTAATATGCAGTTTTTTTAAATATTTCAATGAATTTGGTAAACTGCTTATCCTGATTTTTCTTCTTGAGTCTCTGAGGAAAAGGCACGGGTGGGGTGTGATGTACCAACTCTAGTGGTATCTCGGGGAATGGCAATTTCTCTTTCTTTTTTCTTTGCCTTTCTTCCTGCTTTTGCTCATCTTCCCTAGAACTGGTTGGTTTCTCTTCAACAATTATTTCTTCGTCAACTTCCTCATCGGAATCTTCCTTTTCATATGGTGGGCTTTCTTCTTTCCCTGATTGTTCCACCTTTTCCAAGACTGTCCCACTCCTCAGAGTTATTGCATTTGCTTTCTCACGTGGGTTAGTCACTGTGTTACAAATCCATGCCCAAAATAATATCAAAGTCGGGCATGTCAAACACAATCAAATCTACCGGCAACATTCTTCCATGGATCACTACAAACTCCCCTGGAAGCATCTCCCGAGTTACCACACTGTCACCATCTAGCAATTCTATCTTAATGGGTTATTCTACTGTAATAGGTTTCAAACCCAATCTCTCTATAATCCCATGTGTAATAAATGAGTGTGTGGCTCCAGAAACAACTAATGCATAAAGGGAAACTGAATGAAATAAGAACTGACTAGTAACCACCGATGGGCTGGCCTCAGCTTCACTCTATGCAACCATGAATACTCGAGCATTAGTACCTCTAGATGTCTGTGCTGTGGGTGCATGAGGAGCCTTACAATCTTTCATCATATGTCCGGGTTGTCAGCATCTAAAACACACACCTTTGAGACACTCTCCCGGATGATATTTCCCGCATTTCTGACATTAGGGAAACTCAATAGTTCTTGGCCATTTGTTCTTCCCATCCCTCTTGTTCTTCTTTGACTGAAATCTTTTCTTATTCTTCCTTTCTCTACTATTGGGGCTATCAAATCTGTCTCTCTGTAGAGTGGGAGGTGGAATACTGGACACTACTGTTGATGGAGTCAATGAAGTTAACTTATTAACAAATACTTTGGCTCGCAAAGCTTGCTCTAAAGCCTCACTATAAGTCTGAGGGGGTTGGGCACCTGCCATCACATCTCGGGCTATTTTTGGATTCAGCCTATGCACAAACTTATCCCTCCTCAACTTTGGTGTGCTCATTATACCTGGTGCAAACCTCGCCAAGGAATTAAATCTAATGGAGTATTCCTTCACTGAACTAATTCGCTGATGTAGGTTATTAAATTCCTGTATCTTTTCATGCATTGTATCAGTTGTCCTATATTCTGCCTCAAAAAGTCATCTAAAATCTCCCCAGGTCATCCTGGCTACATCATGAGTCTCCTCCATCACCTCCCACCATATCCAGGCATCACTGTTAAATAAGAAACTCGCATACTGGATCTTCTCCCAATCTGTCATGGGAAAAAGTATTGTCGTATGCTCCACAGATCTAATCCATTCTTTTGCCACTGATGGATCAGTCATACCTCGAAATTCTAACGACTAATGCTGACTAGGTAACCCATAAATGGGCTTAAGATGACTCTGTACTATCAGAGGTATCGGCCTTTCTCTCTCCTCCCTAGTGGTCGGTGGTACAACTACTGGGGTCTTAAATCCCTCTGATATAGGTCTCCCCTGGCTCTCTGCCAATACCTGCTGAATAATAGTACGAATCTTCGCCTCATCGAGGACAGGGGGAGTAGATCTGGACGGGTTTAATGGCTCACCCGTACTCATTGCATTCTTCTTACCGGATCGAGTCGTCTGTCTCATCTAAAACACATAGCATCAATACCATTAGTCTGCTAATACAAGTGAGAAAAGAAATAACTTACAACGATCGGCTCCGGTACGTCAATGCGGAAGGCGAGGCATACTGTCAATTTCCCAAAATCGACGCTGTGATACCAAAAATGTAATATACTATATAGCCAGTAATTCTGTAAGAAATATAAGATAGAATTTACTAAATAACTTTTACAAACATATATATACATAATGTAAATCTGAAAGTTCTAATTTTTATTTCATATAAATATATACGCAAAACACTGATATACTTTAGTAAATATAAGGTAATCTTGAACAATGCCGCCAAACTCCACCACTTCTTGATGTGCCACCCGATCACAAATCATCTAGTACCTGCAAAACAGTAAATTAACGGAGTGAGCACTAATTGCTTAGTAAGTAAACCAAACTGCACTATTGTGTTTCCTCCGTTACTCATGTTCTGATTTTTCTTCTTCTCACTTTATTCTTTGATTATATTCTTCATTCTTTTCTATTTCTGTTTCTCTTATGTTGTAATCTCTTTCTTTTCTTTTCTATTTCTCTTTCTTTTATTTCTTCTTTCTAGTTTGCCGATCGGAGTAGGTTGATGCATGGATTTGGAACCCTGGCCATGTGAGTGGGTACAGTCCTCATCTACAAGCACTACTCATGGACTATACAAGTACTGTATCTCTTTGATGTGGTCGCTCGTTTGTGGCGGCATGCATGTAGGTATACTCTACTGGGTACAGTCCTCATCCACATACACTACTCATGGACTGTACAAATACTATATTTCTCTGCTGATGCTGCTCGCTCATGGCGGCGTGTATGTGGGCATCTCTATCACTCATGGGTTCCCCATCGCAAAAACCTTCTATCATAGCATAATATAGAAAGAGAATAGAAAGAGATACTATGCACAGTTCTACATAACTTCCCAAGCTATGGAAATTCTACACTTGCATTCTTTAAAAAAAAATATAAACTTTCCATATATGAACATATCATTTCATCATGACCATTTCATGGATACATAACAAATTCATTACATCAAATATATATGTTCATACAATCATTAAATAATCATAAAGACCACTCATTCAAACATGCTTCACAACCCTTTAAACATCATTTTCATACTCAGGATCAACCATTGATTATTAGGCTACAAGCAAATTAATAAAGTGGAAGCACTTTTGAGATAGTCATTCTGCACATGTCATATTCAAGAAGTCATATTTTGAGTTATACACATCGGATTGCTATGATCTTGCTCTCATTTTAAATGTTAGAGAAAGGGCTACAATGTTTATGTTTAGGACTTAACCCAGTTCGATAGGTAAGATGCCTAAAAATCACTCAGAAGGTCACGGACTTAACAGGGCAACCTTGGTAACATGCCTACGTTAAGGCTTTTCCATACCTATTTACCTCCACTTACTCCCTAACCTTTCCTAACCATTCACCCCTGTGAAAACAGGTAAAAGATCAATAATACACATTCAAACTTCAAGTCTTGCCTTTCTCTAACCCTTTCCTCATTAGGGTTTAGCCAACTCATGCACGCAATTTCTCTTTGGATTTTCATCAAACACTTCATATGCACATGCAACTACCTTGTTGGCTACATGATATGAATTCTTACAACCACAATTCATATACTACCCTAATTCAACCAATTCTAAATCCACTTAGGCTAGGATTTCTTCCAACTCCTTATGACCATTCGGCTATCACCCTCCATACACACACAACTATTATGACAACTTAGAACAACTCCTTGCATCAAACTCCAATCAACACAAAAGCACTCTTGTTCAAATACACCACAAATGGATTCATACACAACATGCAAACAAATTCGAAAAAGAGGTAAATTGTAGCAAAAGGAAGCCA